>NC_142516.1:180575000-180875000 GCF_057876585.1 Rhinolophus sinicus
ATTAAATGGTTTGTATAGCTTACATTTTCAGTTAACACAGCAAAAGAACCCTACCTTCTCATAAGTCATTTTTATGAGTTGGGCTTCTATTATTTTAATGTGGCAATTAATTAAGTACTTAATAAAACTGTTCTTTATTATAGCCTAGCCTATTTGCAGGAGTCTAGTTATGGATGCATCAGCATTTTTGCTACTAACTCCTTTATGTTTTTTCAATAATTGAACTATAAAAATTTGCTTTGGGTTCAAATTTTGAAATGAATTGAATTGCAATATTAAGCTGTTCTTCAGATGTATAAACATTTTCAGTATGACCTTAAGTATAAAGAATTGGTTAGTGGAATTATTTTCCTGCCCCGTGTCCAGGAGCATTGTTTATTCAACGTCAAAATATATAGTCTATCTATCTATACAATAATGATTTTACTCATCGTGACAGATTCTTTTAATTACCCTGACTCAATGGTTACATCCCCAATGAGACTGTATCCCTAAAGAAGACTGGACTTTTAAATGCAACATAAACATAGGATTATAATTCAATTATATCTTGATAAGGAAAATGCTTATATACCATTTTGATTATATGGATCTTCTTAAAATATATTACATAGGGAAATATAGTTATGGCAGTGTTTCCAAATAGAAATCCAAATCTAATAATTAAGGTTGTTGCATTTTAAGAATTACGTCCTGAAAAAGAGTTCAGAAAATTGAGAATTCAGAAATACTCAGTGAAATATTTACCTAACAGTTATTGAGTGTTTCAAATTGTTAAATACATAAAAGGCTGTCCTCAGTATCTTGGTTTTGCTATATAATGATGTAAAATGATTCAAAATATACAAAACTTGACTCTAATGTAAATATTTATTAAAATGCATTTTATCTAGTTCATCAGTATGAATATTTTGGTAAAATGATAGGATTTTTAGAAGAATTTTTAACTGGGTAGGTTAGGAAACAAAGGATACATTTAAATAACAAGCTTGTTTAACATCAAATTCTTGTCACTCTTCTGAAACAACTGAACAAAAGTGCTACTTTTTTCTTTTCTTTTTTTTTTTTTTAAGTGGTTAGTTTTGGAAAAAGTTGTTACACAAGATGAGAGTAGAATTACCCAGAACATTTTAGAATGTGTGTATATTTTCTTTCTCTTTCTGTGTAAGGCTCCCAATTGCGATCAGATACATATTAAAAAGTAAAATATGTTGATTGTGCATATTAAGAAGATTAATGAAATACAGAACAATATAAATGATTGGCAATATGGCAATATCCAACAGAATTATATATATATATATATATATATATATATATATATATATATATATATATACACACACAAAGGTGAGTTCAAGGGG
Organism: Rhinolophus sinicus; assembly: GCF_057876585.1. Taxonomy (NCBI): domain Eukaryota; kingdom Metazoa; phylum Chordata; class Mammalia; order Chiroptera; family Rhinolophidae; genus Rhinolophus; species Rhinolophus sinicus. The sequence continues at coordinate 180,576,365 of NC_142516.1, forward strand.
TGCTTCTACCATCTGAATTCAGGAAATACGCAATCTGACCCATAATACAAAGAACTGGACAAAACACAAAGGTGGAGAAAATACAACTAATAAGAGGTTTTGAAAATTTACCTAAAATTTCAATCCTTGCGTCGTGTTTCCAAAACAAGTTTTTAAATATCTAATTCAATACAATAAATTCAGATGTAAAAATTCTGCATGAATGCAATCAGCCAATATTCTTATGTTTATTTCATGGGTTTTTGAGCCCAGTGCTTTTAATCTGTAATAGCTACTAGATGTTTATAACTGTGCTGGCCAGTGGGACATGGGGTGCAATTTAAGTGGCTAACCCATTATCACTGTACTCACTAGTAATTTTGACTTTTTATTAATGTGCTTTCATGTAAAATGCAATGAATGCTATCAGTTAGACAAAGGGATAAAAATTTAGAAATCCATGCATACATCAGTATTCAGATGTTAGAAGTTTATGTAAGAAGCTTAAAGGAATAATACACTTATTTTACAATACCTGTTTAAGTTTTTTTGTCATTCTCTTAACAGCCATCAAATACCTACATAATCTTGGCAATATAAATTTGATAGGAAGAAACAAAAAGAAGACTTAAGTATAAAAATATTCCTGTAAATATCAGAAAATATCAAACATAATATCAAAAGTATTTGATAAAAAATCAATCTGAACAATTTTAAGATGTCAATGTAAAGAATGTGTTTTCTCTCCATTTGAAAAATCATTGAAAACAAAGAGGAAAAAATACAGAAAAATCTGTGTTTGATGAAACTAGGAAAGACTGCAATGTTAAAGCACCATAGTTGGAAGTGGACAGAGTGCTAACTATCACCGTGAATACAGAGAAATGCTTGCTGCCTGCAGAGGGAAATCCCATTTAGAAACGAGACCATGTTCCCTGAGGAACTCCTGGAACATACAGAAAGTGGTAGCATGAGGTCTGTGGAGGATAAGGGTGAGAATAGGCAACAAAAGTCAGGCGTTGATCACAGGGTGTAGGAGAAATTGGGTCTCCAGAAAGCTACAATTTGGAGACCCTGAGTTCTTCTCTGTCCAGTGCATCCTAACAATCAGGAAATATGAAAACTGGAGAAATTTAAGCAAAAATCTTTGAACCAGGAGCTTAGGCACAGTAAATGACAGAATTAAGCTATGAGAGAAAAAGCAACATATTAAATAAAAATTAACTCAATGAATGGTGAGAACTCTTCAGGACTGATTTTCACTATTCAGTCATTTAGAGGATTTTTTTTCTGGAAAAAATTAGTCTTAGAGAGAAAGCCTGCGGATCCTGACGTAGGATGACTCCACAAACATTCTCGCTCCCTCACCTTCTATATTAATTCCACAAAATAAGCAATCTGTCCTTACAAAAAATTCAGTCGTCTTTTTAGTACGTAACTTTTATATATGCAATGACAAAAAGGAATTAGTAGAATTTGTTGAAAGCCTCCATCAGGAAAGAAAGAAGCCAACTAAAACAAAACAAAAATAGTAGTAGAGAGAGGAAAAGAAGACAGTAAATTCAGTAAAATGGTGTCAAAAATGTAAACTTTAATTAATGTCCTCAGAGTGAAAAGCTATTGCATCTATAACATAAAATGACAGATTAAAAAAAATCCCATTGAATAAAAGAAAATAAAAACACTGTCTCAATATATAATTTAATCAAAGAGTTGGAAAATTAAATTGATGAAATCATTGAAAAGTAGGACATTTGAGACATAGAAAAGAAAGAAACAGATGAATTTATGAAGCATGACATTCAACTAACAGTACTTTCTGAAAGAGAGAATACATAGAATGAATATGAAAATACTTAAATAATGATACAAGGAAATTTTTGGACTGTAGATAATTCTCTCAAGAGAGAAAGGTCTAGAAGAGACTCGGAGAATGAAATAAAAGACAGACCCGGCTCAATGCGTATGTCAATGAATATTCAGAACACCAGGAGTAATTTAAAGATTCTAAATCCTCCCAGAGTGAAAGAAAAAGTATACAGGAAGGATTAGAAATAAACAAAACACTTTAATACCCGCAGGAAAACAGAATAAAACAAAGTAACCATAGTTTCAGAATACTTAGTGAAAACAACGTAGAGATTTCTATCTTAGTGAAGTGATTGTATAGAAAATAATTTTCTGATGAGCAACTTTAAAAATATATTTTCCATGGATTCATTTTTACAAATCAGCCAACTGATTAACTGGGGCATATTTTTCACCAACACAACTATAAACCTAGAAAAAGGGGAACATGGCTCTCTACGAGAGAAAGTAATGGGAAGAGGAGAAGGATATCGAAAGAGAAAAAGGGAAAGAGGGGAGAGCTAATATTGCTTCCACACTTATAATACGGAGAGTATAGAATTAATACTTTAAATTATCATCTACAATATGAATAGATCCCACAATCATACTATTGAATGGGAGAAGCTGGCACAAGAGTACCAACACTATTGTTTGAGATACAAGGTTTTAGGTCATAATTAAGATTTTGAGTGCACAAAATTGCACAGGCAAAGAAATAGGATAATTTTCAAAAGTGTGGCTAAATTGCCTGCTGTGACTGAAATACATTCCGAGTCTTTGTGCATCACTCTATGAACAGAAATGATTACCTCTAATTGTATGAACCACCTTTCTGAAGATTAAGGAAGAAAAAATACTTCGTATGCTCACAATTCTTTTTGGACTACTTTCTGCTATTTCATTAGCATACCTGTTCCCTCCAATTTCTACTCTCATTTGTACCTTGTAAACAGTTGTTAACAATTTTCTTTTCCTTTTCATTCAAAGGCTGACCTTTACTTTTCAAAAGGAAATTAGTAGTGAGGAAAGCTCCCCTTCACCCCAATAGAGAAAACAGAGGGCAAATTATTTAACTTCCACTTAGAACGTTTTTCTCCCTTAGTGCACATTAACTCTGCTCACATCTAACATGTGCTTTTTCACCCTATACCAGTGAAAGACATATGTTCCTTTCAGTTGACGAAAACCCTTTAACTGACTTCAGATCATTTAGAAAACATCATTTCTCTTATTCGGCACTATTGTAAATATAAGCTGTGTTTTAAAATTTAATATATACAACTTGTAGGTTTTTTGTAGTAGCATGAGCTAAGAGGTAAAAATCTTTAAGAATAAATGAATGATCACCATATTTAATTGAGTTAGATATAACAGTACACTTGCTATTCTATTTTTTTAAATGTCATGGCCAACCTTTATTGAGAATTGCTTGCTACTCTATTTTGATACACAGATTTTAGTTAAAGTGGAATTAATGTACTCTAAATTTGTTTTAATTCACTAGGGATAGGTACATATCTTTAAAAGAGTCATGTAATGGAGTTTTTATTTCTGCTTGTTCAATTGCCTTTTTAATGCATTTCTTCATGGTTGTAGTTACTGATGTAAATCTGGAAACACTTTAATGTGAATGCCATTTTGATAATCATACTAAAAATATTCCAAAGTCAATAATATGTTTCAAAAATATAATTATAGGAATACACAATATATTAAGCTGTGTGCTTTTCAGTAATTCATAATTTGTTAAACATTCACATCGGTCGCCTCAGTTTAAAGAACAATCTGTCCCAGTAACAGAGTTGGATATGCGCTTGTTTGTTTAGACAGATGGGCATGTCCTGAGGTTCATTCTACAGCTTAAATGCACAACTGGCTTTATGATTTTAAGAAGCAGTTGATGAAACAAGAGTTGTGTATGCAAGACTTGTTTGGAATGTACCGCAAAAGAGATGCAAGATGACAAATCATTCAAGTAACGACTCCTAGACATTTTTTGGCATTAAGAATATAGTGTTTTTTTAAAATAATTCAATTACAATAATTAAAATAAATGTAAAAAAACCCCAACTTAACGCAAACTAGGTTTTTAACACTCATAAATCAGTCCCTCAATAGAAAAAAACAAAAAAAACAAACCCATGCATATCATCATCCAAACCAAGCAATAATAATCACTATTTATAACTACTCGAACATGTAGTTGTTATTTTTTTACAGCCAAAAAGCAAATGGTGTCATGCTAGGAAACTTAAATTTCCCATTATTTCACACATTTTGAATAAAGATGATGTTTTTTACATTAATTCTGGTGGGACTACATTTTTGTGTTCTTATGCATACATAATTTCAATAAAGTGATGGAAATTATGCAACATTCCCCAACAGATAACCCTCTAGATTTAAAAATAGAGATCTACATTCTAGATTCATCTTTCCTTAACTGTTAGGCTGTAAGGGCAAACCCCTTAACTTTTCTGTGTCTCTCATTCTTTCTTAGTAGTTTACAGACAAAAATTCTGATGTATATCATAAGGATGTTTTAGAAAATGTTACTCCAAATTCTGAAAACATGAAACCCAAACTTAAAAAAGAAAGGAAAAAAAGGATAATTAGGCAACCCAGAACAGTTTTCTCAACTCCACAAAATATTCACACTCAGGAATGTTGAGTCAACACTATTGGTGAAATATCCAAACAATAAACTTCATTAAAAAAAATATTTTCAATAAATTTGTGGACAATGTTTCTTGCATACATTTTTGAAGGATTTATTAATCTAAGGGTCAGTTAATGAAAGCTTGCTCTATTCCAAGATAATGCGTGTTTTTATATCTGAAGCCATTGGTTGAATACTTGACACCTGACTTCATTGCTGTAATACCAATTTTAAGACAAATCCCATGGGCTTTTCACCATTACAAATTCCACTTTGATATTAATAGATTCTTAATTTACCTTTTCATGTAGTTCAATGAAAAGAGTGAATGCGTTGAATTCTAGATTGATTTATGCTTCACCTTAGTCTAAATATGCATTTGGAAGTGGCAAGTGATATGGAATTCAGGTAATATGCAAGTCAGTAAATTGATACATGTTATGAAGAATTCAGACTATTTTAATAGTCACCATTATTATTATATCTCTATTTTTCTTACTCTCTAGTGATTTTTGAAATAAAGGAAAATAATACAGCAAGGACTGGACTTGCTTTATAAACTGCTGAAGGCACACACTTTTCTTGTTGAAACATCCAGTGACTAAGTAAAATTTATATTAATTTTCATCACAATTTGGGGGAAATTCTTGGGTATGGTCTTCCTGTTTTTATAAAAGTTTTTAGTCTGTTTCTGCTTTGTTTGTTCATCTGTTTTGTTTTTAAAGATTACACATATAAGTGAAATCATGTAATACTGTTTGTCTTTCTCTGCCTGACATTTCTTTTCTTTCTTTTTATTTTCTATCTTTTTTTTTTTTTTTTTTTTTTTTTTTAAGGAGGGTGCAGCTCACAGCGACCCATACGGGGATCAAATGAGCAACCTTAGTACCTTAGTGTTATTAGCATCATGCTCTAACCAACTGAGCTAACCGGCCACCCCTAAATGGCCAGTGTATGTATATATATAATTTTTTTTAAAATATTTTTTAAATAAAAGTTTTAGTTTTCTTAGTTCCATCTCATACATTTTTTTTTCAAGTTCCATAGCCATGTATCAGTTATTTCCATCACAGAATGCCAAGATAGTATCATTTCTGACAATTAGTCAGCCTTCTAGCAAGTTTAAGAAGCATGTAGAGGCAGCATCAGTCTAAGCTATCACCATCATCCGTGATTACTCTCCATCAGTTGGTCACTCTTTAAGGATGACAAAAAGCAAACAAATAAAAAACTAAGATGCTTTGAAGTGAATTCTTGAAGGGAGATGGTAAAAGGGTTTTTTTGCTCAAGATATCACTCCATATGTAAAATCGGGGTGTCTAACTCATGGTGAGAATATTGGGGCTGGCTCTAATTGTCCCCACAGAGACTTGATAGTTTACAGCTCAAATAAAAATTGTGTGTCCTATTTCAAGCCCATACACTCATTTCCATTGTATTAATAGGGGTCCTATTTATTAGCATAGATAGAGTTCTTTCCAACTTGCTTGATCTGTATCATGCCCAGCTGTCACTCACAGTACTTACATTCATGAATTATACAGTATAGAGGATGCTGTAGAATAGGACTTAGCACACTTAGCTCTAAGAGCCCATGAACTGAAATGATTTTTACGTTTCAAAAGAGTTGCAAAAAAACCAAAATAAACAAACACCCAGAACAACACAACAACAGCAAAAAAACCCCATAAAGAACAATGTACACAACCTTAAATGGCCTGAAAAAACTAAAATATTTACTTTCTTGTCCCTTCAAGAAAAAAAAAAATTGCTTGCTTTTTATATATAACATATTACATTACTCATTTTCATATCATTTTCCCCCTTTGAATTACTCTCAAATTTCCCTAGTTTTTAACTGGTTTGGAAATAAAAATGCTATATATATATATATATATATATATATATATATATATATATATATATATATATCTCTTTCCTTGAAAAAAAAACTGTGGAAAATTTGCAGGACCTAGTTATTTTTATCTTTTAAACAGTATATATTTCCTAATCCTACCCTATCTAAATTCCCATGAGCAAGAGGTATAAACAAGAAGTCAACATGGAGATAAATGGGATCATAATATATGATAAATTAATCCCGAAGAAGGCAGATAGAGAGGGAAAAAGAAACAAGAACAGATAGGATAAATAGGAAACAGCTAGAACAATGTTCTATTTTAACCCAAACTTAGCAGCAATTATATGAAATATAAATGTTCTGAAATACCAATTAAAAGAGACTTTCATCTGGGTGAAAATACAAGACCCAACTCTGTGCTGTCTACCAGAAACTCACCTCAAATATAACAACATAGGTTAAAAGTAAAAGGGTGGACCACTAGCTAAAATATAGAATAATTGTCAAAGTAGACATCAAAACAAGGAATATTACCAGGGATAAAAAGTGGCATTACATGATGATAAATGAGACAATTCCCCAATGAGATATACAAGTCTAATATGTGTGCATTTAAGAAGAGAGTTTCAATATACAATTAAACAAATTTTTGTAAAATTTAAATAAATAGATAACTCCACAATTATAGACTAAACTTTAGCTCTCCTTTTAATAAAATATAGAACACATCTACAAAAGCTCAGTAAGAAAACAGAAGACCTAAAAAATGATTAATCAATCAACTTGACCAAACCGTCATAACATACTTTATCCAACAACAGGAGAATACACATTTTTATCAACTGCATATAGAACATTCACCAACATGGACCATATTCTGAGTATAAAATAAGTACCAAATTTAACAGGATACATATCGCTACTTTTTTTATTCAGCTTTGAGAATCTTGCATTTCATTTCATGGTGTGTCATTTAATATACTTTCCCTTCTCTTATGAGTTATGGCAGTCTTAAGTAGAGATAAATAAAACAAAACAAAAAATATAGATAGGAAAAATATGTGAAATTATTAGTTACTCCGGGATATCTTTTTGTCAAAATCATGGAAAGTAAAAATGGCTGTCAATTTCTGAATATTTACTCTGAATCATAGTTAGTATGAAAAAGTCATAGCTAGTCATAATAATAGATGATAAATTATTATTGTTCAGGTATGATAATGCAGCACAGGAATCAAGGTCTGTCTACTCTATATCCAAATTCCACACCAAAATATCTATGACACTAAGTGTGCTTCACAATACATGCTCATTCAGGAGCTAAGTAAAAGCAGTGCCTTGTTAGATAAAAGAAACAAGATATGCTGTAGGTTATAAATATGTATTTAATTCAATCCCTAACAGAGCAAATGAGTCATGTATAATAAATGAAGTATGTTTAAAAGCAAAATTCCTTTGTAAATTAAACTAATTATCAGTATTAAGAAGGGTAACACTTGTTTTGATTTTAGAAAAGTGTTTCTAATGTATTATGTAACTTTTGTACAATATGAACTCATGGATGTAGATTCATGTACAACATAAACCCATGTTCATTCTATAGTAATGGATTATCAAATAAAACACCATAAGAAAATGTTTATGATAAACATCACAATGAGCATTAACTTCCTGATACAAGGTCCAGAGAGGCAGCTTTGTCATTAAAGATCTCAAGGAAGGAATGAACTGATTTGAATACAATTTTAAGAAATATTATAAAATAAGGATACTTAATGGAAGAATACTTAATATATGAAAGAGTAAAGGAATCAAAGAACTATGTTTTAAAAAGATAAGGAGATAATCAGCTGAGGTGGAACATGTGGAAATACAAACTAAAGTTTATGAGGAAAACTCATTAGAGACATGCTTGTATCAATGGGATGGACTGTTTGGAAAAAGATAATTTATTAATGTCTGTAAACTGAAAATTAAACAAGTGAGCATTGTGCTGTGGCACCTGGAAATATCAGTATATGTGACTCAATACTGTATCTCCCCGAAAATAAGACCTAGCCAGACCATAAGCTCTAATGTGTCTTTTGGAGCAAAAATTAATATAAGACCGGGTCTTATATAATATATTAATATAATATAATATAATGTAATGTAATGTAATGTAATGTAATGTAATGTAATATAATATAATATATAATATAATAATATGACATAATACTGGGTCTTATATTAATTTTTGCACCAAAAGACACATTTAGGGCTGATGGTTCGCTAGGTCTTATTTTCGAAGAAACACGGTATTCAGAGTTTTGTTTGCCAGTATAGAATGCATTTATATTTCATTTCATGTGTTCCTGGTGAGAACTAAATTACATGTTTTAAAAATCTGAGGCTGTTATGATCATGAAATATAAACTGCATTAAACAAACTTAAGAGAAATGCATAGCTCAGAACCTTGAAAGAAAATAATGTATAACTGTAATCTTAAAAAAATCAATAATTTTGCCTGAGCAAAATCTTCATAGTAACATCACTGGGTATTTTTAAATAATGTGCATTTCAATATTTGATTTCAATACTTTTACAAGAATTTCATAAAATAAATGGCTATTCTTTTTTTCATGTATAACTCATTTGAACACTAAACATAATTTTAAAGTGCCCAAAACATTATTTTTTTCCAAAAAGTTTTTTGTGGTAAAATATTCATAACAAAATTTTCAATTTTAACTATTTTTAATATAGTCACACACACACATATATATACACATATAGTCATATATATATGTATATATATGTGACAATGCATATATAATATTCATTATTATGGTTTGATTTGGAAACAATTAAACAAGGTGGACTGAAAGAATACTGCAAGTTTACTCAGGTTAAGCAATTACAAATGAGGTGTCAGAGAAATCTTGAAAAATGTGGCTTTCTTAAACTCTTCTATTTTTTCAGTGTGTTTACCTCTAACTAGAAAAAATAAACATGTCTTTTTGTCCCAGTGCAAGCCATTCCTCAACACTTGCTGATTCAGAGCTGTCAGGTGATCTCAGTTCCGCCTTCAGGATGTCTTCCTGCAATTAGTTTCTTAGTAGTTGCAAGCACCATAGAGCAGTCAGTGACTCAAAGAAATAGCTAGTCCTGATGTGGTTGTAATTCTCGTTAGAATATTAAGGAAAAACGGCTTTTTTCCCCCTACTCAGGCACAAAGAAGTTAGTGGGAATTCAATATTATTTTATTTCAGTCTTTGCTTTTTCTTAAATCCAGCAATATTATCTGGATTTAATATAGTAGAAATCCAATGTCTGACCACACATCTAATTACTCGGTTTCCAGAGCCACAACCTTGTTCTGTGTATTTTACCTTTGTTAGGAATACCCTCAATTGTTTTGCATGGGCCATTCCAATTCATAGTCCAAGAATAAGTTTGAATTAATAGTCTAATAGAAGATTATAAAAAAAATTAAAACCATTTTTGATATAGGGCATATCAAAACAACTTTATTGCAATAAAAATTTAGTACAAACTGTTGAGTATTCTGTGTTGTGAAAATAAAAGATGGAAGTTAACTTAATAGTGAAAAATAATGAAATTACCATATCTACACCTCACTTTTTGCTGTGTGTATTAATAAAGGCTATTATTTGACCCTCTGAATATGGAACTTTTTACCAAGTTTTCTTTATAAGGAGATTTTTATCAATATAAAAGGAAGGTGACTCCAGTTTGATGACAAATGAAGGACATTTCATTTTTCGAGCTAAATAGGCGTGAACTGCCCTAAGTGTGAAAGGCTATTTCTCAACTAAAATAGGAAAAGATCAGATCAGACCAGCTGTGACCATTAGCCATATCTAGCACAAACAGCCCTGGTGAAAGAACAAAATCAGTTCATTTTCTTCTTGAGAACAAGGTGTATTTGCCAGAGGTTTATTGTTTCTCTGCCTCTCACTGATATTGAGATATTATAATAAATCAAATTCTCCCCAGTGCCACTCACTCCCTGATGGTAAAGTTAGGTATTACGGGAGAGATTTTACCTTTTTCTCACCCATAAGCTTGCACAATGCATTGTTACTAAAATAGAATTTTCAAAATAAATGGAATAATTATGAAGTATGTTAATTTTTCAATTGTAAGTTTGTGTGTTTACATACCAAGGGTGCCCCCCCAAAAAAGTGCCCAAAATGTATACACATTTTAAGAAAGAAATTTTAACTGTATTAAAATTATGCTGATGGAACCACTTTGAGCACCTCTTGTAATTGCAGAAGTCAAACATCACTTGTATTCATCTTTTGTTATTGGTATATATTGAGTATTACAATTTTAATACAGTTTTTTCCTTTCTTAAAATGTGTGTACAATTTTGGGCATCGTGTGTGTGTGTATGTGTGTGTGTGTGTGTGTGTGTGTGTGTGTGCATGTGTGTGTATACATACATACATGTATATGTGTAAATAGATATGTCTATATTGTCATGTATGTTGTATTAAATTGTTTATGGACGTAATTTGCAAATACATGATTTTACTATTTATGTATTTACAGTTATGCCTGATACCTATTCAGATATCCTGAATATATAAAATAATGAAATTGAAATACTTTTAAAGGCATCAAATGTTTAGCACCTTTTAAACATTGTTTGATAGTATACAAAATCCTGGTTTTAAAAATTCAGGTTTTGAAAAAAATCTTTCTGATTTTTTTCAGGAAAATTCAAATTTAGAAAGGGATTTCTTTTTTCTTTTGTGTGTGTGTGTGTGTGTGTGTGTGTGTGTGTGTGATCTTCTGGAAGTCATTTCACTTTTCTGAGTATTCCTCATTTTTAAAATATGTGTTGAAACAGTTGCCTCTTTTGATTTTTTCTAAAATGTAGTTCCCTCATTCTGTGCTTAGGTAAATTATCTAAGCACAACACATGCATCAACTTTAATACTTTGATGTTCTTTGTCTTTCAAATTCATACTTTTCTTTATTCAATTATGATTTATTGCACATTTATCATGCATCAAGGTCTATGGTAACAGAGAAGACAAAATTACACTAAACCCAATTTATCGACATGAAATATTAAATTAAATATTTAGAATAATATATATTTTGAAGAGGTCTTAAATATCATTTCTTCATGTGTTAGAGTAAGAAATATGACTCTTTTGACTGATATGCAAAATGCTTTCATAACCAGTCCAAGTTCACTTTTTCTAATGTATCTTCATGAATTTTCCCAACGAAAGAATTATATTACATCCTCACAAGTCAAAGAATCACATGACATTTAAAAATTGCATATCTATGCTCTTGATATTCTCACGCTAACTTACTTCCCACATTTCTGCCCAAATTTTGGGAGTCCATCATCAACTACCCACCAGAGAAAGTTGCTTTTCTTTATCAGAATTTCTATAGCATTCAGTGATAGGACTACACAACAGTGGCTGTTTACATTAAGATTCCTTTATTTTTTTTTAGTAAAAAATTTGTTATATTTTTTATACACTAACAAATATACAAATTCATTTTTAATGAGGTTTTTATAAAGCCCTTCTTTCTTAATCACCATGGCATGTAGTTCTGTATAATATATAGTAGACACTTGATAAAATCCTTATTGATCAACTCATTAATTGCTTAATTCACTTACATACAAGATAATGGTAGTTTTTAACTATATAGTTATGCAGAATATAAAGGATAAAAAATAAAAGTATGAAGAAATATGTTTATTTTCTTTTGTTGCAAATTATGCATCTCCAACATTTCCCATAACCTTTATTAACTGAATGAATGGATTCATATGAAATAAATTATGGTCCACTTAGATAGTCTTTTTTATGAAGACACTGATGGATATGGAAAAACTCCTGAAATTGCTATAAAAAGAGTCTTTTTTCTAAACCAATCCCTGCCACTTACAAGACAACAATTCAATTCACCCTATTGTGACTGTTTTTATTATATTTAGAAAAGAAATGTTATATGTATCTGGCCAATTTCTCATGATTGTTCTGAGAAACAAATGAAATAATGGGTTTTACAATACTTTGAAATTTTTAAAATATATATTAAAAATAAACTGGTACTTTCCCTTGTACTCTCTCTTCTACCACATTCAAGATTTTTCTGAAGTTTCCTAATAATACATGTAAGAATTGGGTATACTTGTGTTCATAATATAGACAAATTCTCAGAGAAGATGACAGGAATAATCCGCCATATTTGTGCACCTTGTCTCTTTAAATTCGCTATCCTATTGGTCCCAGTTATTGGAAAAATTAGCATCATCAATTTTGTGTCATCCCTATGGAACCACACAATTTCAAAAGATAAGAAAATGAATCACCCCCAGGATTTCTGTCTCTGTTTAAAATGCTAAAGGGAGTCAAAAGTATTTTTTCTGTTTTCATATGATTAATAAATAAGAGTCAAATTAAAAATAAAATGGAATTCGAGGAAAGCATGTACATCAGTTTTGTTATCTGGGTCATTCATAAAAAAAATAGAAATAAGCACTAGCCATACTTGAATATAATTGTACATTGGTTTGGGGTAGTATAATAGTATATTAGGTGAAATAAGGCAATCCAGAAGATTTAAACAAAGGAAGCTTCTTATGAAAGTTATAAAGATTCAAATAGAAGTAAAGTGATAGAGTCTCTGAAATCTTTTCATCATCTCCAACATTAGGAAATTTCACTATGAAAAGTGTGTTTGCTTTATAAAGTTATGGGAACTTTGTGTATGACAGAGAAAGTCAAAATCTTTTTCAAAAAAGTCTTCTAGATGCATCATCAGTATTTGCTGTCACTGCGGTGGAAATCATCAATCTGGTAACCTGACCTTGAAATGTAAGTAACCCGTCTATTTTTTTTCTTTTATTTAAGCTATAACAGTTAAGGGTGACAATGAAAGGTACTGGCACATTTTTAGGTATTCATAATTACTTGTGGAATAAAATAAATATATATTTTAATTGTGGTTGATTTTATACCATAAGACTGATAATAACCTAAGATAATTTAAATAATTAATCAACACGAGACACTGAAATTAAATACTTGATATTCTGTTGAAACAAAATTTTAAAGAAATGTTGCTAATAAATTAACAGAACTTCTGCCTCTCCAGTTAGCTACTAGTAACTCAAAAATGGTGTTTCCTAACAAAATATGTGTCTTTTATGCTTGAATAAAAGACTACTTGCAGTCATATTTTCTACAAAGTTAGAATTTCAGAATGTGGCAAAAATAAAGTGTAACTTTTTTTTTTCCTTTTGTAAATTATTAAAATTAGAAGAACTAAGATGTTGTAATGGAGAGTCAAGCCTGTGATATTCAAGCAGCTGTGGTTTCCTGAAACTGACTTTCAAAAAAGGAGGTTAGTTAATTGATCCAATTTTACTGAAACAAACAAACAAACAAACAAACAAAACCTCACGCATGTTATCTAGCTCAAATCTGGATTAGCATTTGCACATCTTCTAATCTATGGTAAAATGACTGCAGGGCAGACATTTGTTTGGAGATCTCAGATGAGTTCACATACAACCATATGTTTATGGAAGAGCAGCCTTTTCAAAATTGGTCAGAACCTTTGATGAGGCATTAAGCGCATAGAATTTTTATGCTGTACTGTCCTACTATGTTACACTGACAAACACGAGAATCTCCACATTCTAAGGTGCATCAGCCCGTGGCATACTAATTGAAACAGTCTAAATTCTTTTACTCAGAGTTTAACTTCAATATAAATGAAGACCAGAATAAATGGATTTATTAAATATGACATCCGGAATTTGAACAAATATCTCTGAGAAATCTAAAACAAAAAAACAAATACATATAAAAAATGACAACTAACAAACTTCTGATTATGAAATGGCACTGTGTGATTTATTTTATATAAAAAGGAATGAGGAAAACAACAATAAGAACAATGCATTTAAAACTTAAACAAATTGAATTTGCCGTGATTGAGAAACAAAAGCAAAGTAAGACCTACCACTTTGTTAAACACATAATCATAAATTTGAAGGATCAAAATGATCTACCAGGTGATCAGAATCATGACTATTATAACTTTTCCATAAATAATGCACACATGATGTCATGTTTATAAACACAAGAGCAAATATTATTTTAGAAAATGTAGCATTCTTTGGCTACTTAAAACCACACTGTTGAGCTATGTCTCAACTATAGTATCGGTAGGGCTCTCAATATACTTAAAGGTGCAGACACTTATGATGGCTATTATATCAGTCAGCATAGGTCATTTGTTTTGTGTAAATACAAATTCTTAGTAGCTAACAGGACAAAAGTCTTAATTCTCCTTTTTAATGGGATGGGGGTAGGGTTTTATGTTTATCGTTTTGCACTTTTTCCTTGATCCTATGAAAGCCTCTATAGGTCTGAATTATTTGCCAAGGAGTCCACTTCCATGGCATGGCTCCATCTTAATATGTGTTTCCAGGAATACCATGGAGAGAGTGGTCTTACACTAGCAATTGAATGGGTTGGCCAGAAGACTCATGCCATTTCTGTCCCCAATTCATTAGTCAAAATTAGTTGATGGCACTATCCAGTGAAAGGTTAGGGGTAGGAAATATAATCCTGTTCCTGGAAAGAAATACAATTAATCAGATATATTAATTGTGCAAACATACATGTGCATATGTGTGGATGTAGATTAAATACATACCGTGTTTCCCGAAAATAAGACCTAGCCAGACCATTAGCTCTAATGTGTCTCTTGGAGCAAAAATTTCTATAAGAACCAGACTTTATATTATATTATATTATATTATATTATATTATATTATATTGACCCAGTATTGTATTATATTATACAATATTATGTTATATTATAGTATATTATATTGTATGACCCAGTCTTATATTATAGCAAAATCAGACCGGATCTTATATTAATTTTTGCTCCCAAAGACGCATTAGCACTGATGGTCTGGCTAGGTCTTATTTTCGAGGAAACATGGTATGTATATATGCACATATGAGTATAACATATGTGTGTGTGTGTGTGTGTGTGTGTGCGCGCGTGTGTGTATTATATTCTTTAGTAGGAAGGAGGTTCAACATTAACCCTTGTGCCAGCTGTTGGTGAGCTTGAGAAGTGTTTTTAATTTTACCATCTCCCATCTTTTGATACCATGTTTCTTAACTCCTATTTAAAAAAAAAAAAAAAATCAAAGAAGATCAAGTCCTAATATCACTTGTTTCAGAAGGTTTTTTCCTTAAACTAATACATTATTTTCACCTTACCTGAAAACACATAGATTAGGCTATATGCCTTTTTAAATAATTAGAATATTTCAGCCTACATGTCTTTTCTGTTATATCTTATTGTGATTTAATTGTAGTATATGGAAGAAACAAAGGGGGTTACTATGGATTTTGGTAGTGATGATATCAGATGTGTTACTTCCTAAATGCATTCCTACTGAATATATTCTTAACTGCATAACAATAACATTTCTATTTCAGATAAAGAAATCATACAGCAAATGTTAACTGTCTGTCTTCATTTTATTTACAATAATGAGTGCAGCCAGCTATATTCTCTGCTGACCAATAAAATCTAATTTCCAAGTTGTCTTAGTGTAGGAAATGAAGACAAAGAGAATGTGTTCTAAATTCTCTAGCTTAATGGCTCTTGAGGTTGCTATTAAAAAATGCAACATTGTCTATATTCCATTCTGTGTTCTCATATAAAAATACTAACCTGCGTAATTTTAGCAGAGTTTGTATTTGGTGGTCATTTGGGAGCTTTCAGCTAGAATCATTTGCCCTACTAGATCTGCAGTGGGAGAGATGGAAAGTCTGTTAATCGGATCATTTCAGTTGATAGATGATGGAACTGATGTTCAGAAGGGTTGGGGTCTTAATGCACAAAGGTCACTAGTAACAGTGTCAGGATTAGAATCTGTCCCTCCTGATTTACATAGTAACTCTTCTTTTTTAAAGCGAGGTTTTTCTAGGGTAACCTGAAATCATGATTAGATTTCCAAACATATCTTAACCTTTTTAAAATTCATTTGTCCCAAGCTCTGCCAATTTTAATCCCTGCTCATTTTATGCTCACTCACCCCTAGCAGCATCAAGTCAGTATGAAGTAAATACTTCCTAGATAATTTTAACCAAAAAAAGGAAAAAAAAGAAAAAAAGGGGTCTATTTATCTGAATAAATGAATGACTTTCTAACTTTTATTTTGTGACTGATTCACTATCAGCCTTCTCAAGCCTCCTACTGGGCAGCTAAAACAACTGGAGAAAAATCACATACCTCAAAGATTGTTAGCAATATAAATTCATAGTCACTGACCTCAGCTGGACCTCAATACTGCTGAAAATTTTATTATTACATTTGTTTTGTCTAGTTTCTATAGTCAAACTTTTCTGTTCTCTACAGTCTTCTATCTGTGTGATTCTCAGCAGATGACCTCTCCTTCTTCAGAGAATAGTCTATAAGAAGCAACCACCTCACATTCCTGTCACCAAAGCTTTAATTCTGCTCATATCTGTACTTAGTCATTCATTTTTAATTTATGTGAACAGTATTTTTCAATAGAATAACATCTTCTCTCAATGTCTTTAGGGAATAACACATGTTGGAGTGTGTGTGTATACATATATACTACATCGCCTTGGTTATTTGTGTTGTCAAATTATATACATCATTTTAGATTTGTTTGTTCACTTTTATTTTCAGTTACTGACAGTGTAATGCAAAACTCTGCATGTGTTTGTGGATGTGTTTAGCTCTCCCTTTAATTCTCTCTTTTTTCCCTTTATCTGAAATCTATATTATTGCTTGTATATGTATTTCACAGTTTAAGTATTGTGACAAAAGGTTATAATTTTGTCAATATGAAATTGCTTTATTTATATCTGGTACAATTTTTTTTTTTGGAAGTCTACTTTTTCTAATGCTAATGTAGCCACTTTAGCTTTCTTATGCTTTAAATTTTTTTTTTTTGAATTACAGTTGACATTCAGTATTATTTTATATTATTTTCAGTTGTATAGAATAGGGTTAGACATTTACATAATTTACAAACTGATCCTCTGATAAGTCTAGTACCTACCTGGCGCTATTCATAGTTATTACAATATTATTGAATCTATTCCCAATGTTGTACTTTGCATCCCCATAACTATTTTGCAACTACCATTTTTGTATTTCTTAATCCCTTCTCCTTTTTTACCCTGCTCCCCAACCCCTTTCCTATCTGGCAGCCATTAGTTTGTTCTTCGTATCTATGAATCTGTTTCTGTTTTGATTATTTTGTTTTATAGATTCCAAATGTAAGTGAAATCATATGGTATTTGCCTTTCTCTGCCTGACTTATTTCACTTAGCATCATCCCTTCTAGGTTCATCCATGTTCTTGCAAATGTAAGATTTAATTATTTTATATGGCTGAGTAATATTCCATCGTATATATGTACCATCTCTTCTTTACTTAGTTTTCTACTGATGGGAACTTAGGTTGCTTCATATCTTGGCTATTATAAATATTGCTGCGATGAATATCAGGCATAAAATAACTTTTTCCTTTTTAGATTTTCGCTATCTATGGCTTTCTGTTTAAAATGATTCTTGTATGTTTGTGTATCTGTTATTGTTATCAGCATATAGTAGGGAGTTTTGCTTCAAAGGACAATATTTATATATTTTTTCTACAAAGAAATCTCCTATTTCTTTGTAGTGTTTGTATTATTTTCTGTTAAATACATTTTTATATTATTGAGGTATATATTGGGACTAGACTTAGCAGAGCCATAATTTCCTGGGTTTAGTTTCTTAGCTTCTCTGAAGCTAAGTCTATATTTCTCCTTGTGCTATGTGATTTTCGAAGACATTCTAAGGGGCTTATAATTATTTTATTACTTTATTACAAATTATACCTGAACTCTATAATTTTACATATTCAATTCTAGGTGTACTCTATGTAGGTTTTTAAAGCTGCAATTAGCCTGTTCGCCATTACTCTCTAAACGTCTAGATTTTTCTCCCATTTTTTCCCTTCAAGACAAGTTTAAAATATTAGTTCAGTATCTTGGCTACTAAAAACTCATCATTAATTTTATTTCCCTCATACTTTATAGCAGCTATTATCCTTCCTGTCTGATTCCCTTCTGCTACATTTGTTGCCTATAGCTTTTATTTTTATGTTCTCACTTATTTTCACTTGCTATCAAGCTTTAACCAATCAATGTGTGTGAATTTGTATGTGTGTGTATGTGGCATCTTATTTTTATTTTATGCCAAGCAATTAATGTTTTTGAGCTCCTATATGTTTATGGTTTCTTTGTGCTGCCTGATACCATATAGATTATTGTATTCATGGTATAAAATACAATAAATAAAAATTATAGTAATAAAAAATTCCATTAATAAAAATTCTACCCTAATAATCTTATAAGGTACCTGCTCAGGAGAATAATACTTTCTTCCTACCTTTTTTTTCATTACTCCCCAAACACTATAATACAATTAAAAAAACACTTTTTATTTTGTTTTATTTATTTATTTATTTTAACAGAGGGAGTTTGGAAGATAAAGTTAGATGAATAATTATGGCAGTGATAATATAGTGAGAAGAAAACTGGCAAATTATTAAGCCCCCAAAAGGATTCCGTTTCCCATTAATTATGTTATTATGATATACACATGGACAAAAGGTATTCTTCAAAATATTTGCAAACCAGGAAATATTATATTTGTACTCAAGTGAGTAAACAGAGTGTAAAGAATAAGGAAAATTCCAGATAAATGAACTTGTTGTGGAGTACCGTGATATTTTGATAGTGCCATCCGAAACAGGAGCATTTATGATTGAAAAATCTACCATCTGCAATCTAAGACTTTAAAAAGAAATATTTTATGTTACTGGGGAAAAAATGCTGTGATTTAAATGGGATTTCTGTGGGTTTTATTCATCTATTTTGTTGTATGATATTTCCATTATCTGTTGTAGTAAGGAGTCTCTTCCATAAGAATTTTCCAGTTGAAAACCGGAAACTGAATATTCAAATAAAGCATATATAAACCATCTGGAATTGGTTGGTTGATATTCAGCAAGAAATGTCCCTTTTAGCCAAGACCAAGTTTTGGAAACAAACTGACAACACTAACTGCGTTTTAATGAAAGTCATTTCAATGCCTCAATATGCATGGCAAACGGCTGCAAGTGTCAGGTTCAGATAAGCTGAAAGCAAGATGGCTGAAAGGTACATTTTCTAATCAACTTCTGGAATTATCTTTGGTTCCTGGTATGGCCTCACATGTGATCTAATTATGAAGCATAACATGCCAATATATTCATAACAAAAAATGAAAATTGGTGCTTTAATTCTTTGGAAATGGTTCATGATGTTATCCTTACCCTGTCACTTCAATGAATTCTAGATATACTCTTCCCTTCAAACTTTGTCTT
The DNA here is from genome assembly GCF_057876585.1 of Rhinolophus sinicus. Classification (NCBI taxonomy): domain Eukaryota; kingdom Metazoa; phylum Chordata; class Mammalia; order Chiroptera; family Rhinolophidae; genus Rhinolophus; species Rhinolophus sinicus. The sequence goes on from NC_142516.1 coordinate 180,596,189, forward strand.
CTGACTAAAAGTGGCAGATACCAATTTTTGGTGACATTCTTTCATTCTCTGTTCCATATGCACATTTTGCAAGTTCTCAAAATTATATATTTCAGTAGCTAATATAAATATTTTTTCCTGAGGCAATAGTTGGGTAGTCTTATTTTTAAAAATGAGTTTTATCTAGGGTATGGCCAAAGTTGTTTAATTTTTTAAAAGTAGAGAGTAAAGAGATGGGAATTCAAAATAACATGCCTAAATGTGTTATATTTAGAGGAGGATTGGAAAATGTGGTTTAGGTTATATTTTCTTTCCTGCTCTATACTTCACTTTTATATTAATTTTTCTTTACCCTAATTCTCCCACTCCATCCTGTTTTTCCTCCTTCCCTTCCTTCGTCCCTCCCTCCCATTTTGTGATCACGGAAAAGACATGATATAGAATCTTTATTTCCTAAGCTAAAGCTAGCATTGAAAAAATTTTATGTGGGAGATGATTAAGATTAGGAAATAGGTACAAAGTCTCTGATGTAGAAATGTACTTGGCTAGTTCAAGAAAGTAAAGAAAGACTAGTAGAGAAATGAGAGTTCTAACTGATAAAATGTTACCTATGTGGATCATGATATCACTGAAAACGATAAAAGTTGGAGAAGAGAAGAATGGTGAACAAGTATTTAAATTATTTAGTGAGTGCCAAGGAAGTGACCAAGAAGTAAACAGTAGAAGGTAGGTAAGAAGAGGTGAGAATGGTTGACCGTGTGTAATATATAGGGAAAGAGGATATTTTACTATTATGTTTTTTTGTTATTGTTGTTGATATTTTTTAGGACAGTAGAGATCAAGAAGTGGCCATTGTAAGCCAAGATAGTCATTTTAGCCTCATAGTACTGGTACGACAACAAAATAGTTTCAGATTGACGAAGGTGTAGGGGAAACTATTGTTCAATTGACAGCTCATTTTCCATAAAAGCAAAGATAGTAAAAACAATACAAAATGGTGCAAATACAGGCAAATTTGTTGATCATAAAGTAGTAAGAGGTATGGAAAGAACAGGAAGGGATGGAGGGTTGGATTAGGTTAGGAAATATACAGAAATGATATTTCAGATTGAATTGGGAGCACCAGACTTCTGTCAGGGAGTGGGACCACCAGAACTCTGAGGCAAGATGGATTTATTCTAACGATCTGAGATAGGCAGGGTGACTAGACTTATTGCTATATCCCCCAAAACAAACTCTCAGCTATAGCAGCATACTGTGTACCCTTGGAAGCATATTACGTGTTCTTGTCAGGACTCCTGGAAGCTTCGTGCTACATATGGTGCTAATACACAAAGGTAACTTCTTAATTTTTCCTGCTTCTGAACTAGTTATTCCAGTGAAGATGAAACACTGACAAGTGCATTTGAAACAATAAATCAATCATAAAAATCAAAAGGCCCAAAGCAATGGATTGCTCATAATGTATATTTATAAATTTAAAAAGGCAGTGTATCACTTTGCTGGGACTGCCATACCAAAATACTACAAACTGGCTGACTTAAACAACATTTATTTTCTCACAGTTCTTGAGACTGGAAGTCTGAGATCAGATATCAACAAGATCAGTTTCTTTTCAGAGGTCTCACTCCAAATGGACCTCTCATTGGCTTGCAAATGGACACCTTCTCACTGTGTCTTCACCTGGTCATCTCTGTGCATGCACATGTGACTGGTCTTTCTATGTGGCCAAATTTCCTGTTCCTACAGGAACACCAGTCATTTTGGAATAGGGCCCATTCCAAATGCTCCATTTCAACTTAATCACCTCTTCAAAGATCGCTGTCTTCAAATACAGCCACAATCTGTGGCCCTGGGGTTTAGGATGAATGAATGAACATATGGATTTGGAGGGAATACTGTTTAGCCCATAACAAGCTGATAAAGTTAATGTGCTTCTACTTAAGGGTCTATCCCTGTGCCTTTGCAAGAGGATTGTCTATTCCCCTGCCTACTCATGAGGCTGATAATGTGCAAGGAGGGCACCATTATTGGAATTTGCTATTTGGTCTCTTGTCACTTCATGAAAATGCAGATTTAGTCATAGATAATTTAATGAACAAACATAGAATGTGGTGTTTCATTCTGTATAGTCTAGATGATGAAATGTAAACCATTTCCAGGTGTGTGTGTGTGAGTAAACATAAACTAGATTATATAATGTGATATAATCTACCATAGTTTTACGGAAGAAAGAACACTGACAATTAAATTTCATATCTGCTAATAACTAGTTATGTGACATTAGATGCCTCATGCAGACATTATATACCTCTTGTTACTCTCCTCAAAATGAGAGGTCTGAGCAGACATTACCAAGAATTCTTTCAGTTTTAAAAAGTTCCTATTTGTGTTTTTTTCAAATATTAAATAAGAGTAGCCTAAAAAAATGAATTAAGATTTGAGGAACCATAACAACCCAGATTATTATCTTATTTATAATTTTAAGTGCTTTTATAATTTTTTTTATAATTCAATGTTGTGTTTACCTTTTTTGGAAAGGAAGGATTGACATCAAGCATAGCTTCAATTCTATGTAAAGCATCTAATACTACTTCACATTTCATGTTAACACCTATTTTCAATAAATTATTTTGATTGCTTCAGAGGAGCATCACAAACATCAACTTTTTCTTGTGTTTACAAAGTGAAAGAAGAGTTTTAAATATTCACTTGCAAATAGGTCTACTTACCAGGTGGTCTTACTATAACGTAAACCAGCCCTTGCTAAACTTTTAACATGATACCTTCACCAAATACACTGTGATGCTAATTGTTAACTTCAGAGCAACTTAAGATAAATTAGCAAATTAGCGAGGCACTGATTATGGGATTTAGTTCATAGGTATCAAGTATAAACCAATGCCATCAATTTCTGAAGACATTGATGAATATTAGAAATCTCTTTGAGATTACACTAAAAAAAATTGTTCATTATCCCCAGTGTTCATAAGTATATTTATTTATGTTTTCATATATCAGCATTTAAGATTAATAAGCACTATTAATTCAGAGCAACTTTTAGTTAGCATTGTGAGGACAGTATTTCCTATACTTTTCATAATGAGTTAACAGTATTTCATTCATGTATTAGCCATTAACAGTTGTGGAGAGTTACGTTGTTTGTTGTTTATCCAATTAGAGCCTATTAAAATTCCCAAGTTCCAACAAACACATCTGAAATCGATGATGACTTATCTACCTGAGTGCTAAGAAATAACTATATGTTTTGTATATAGTATATATTCTACATTACATTATTGGTCAAAGATATTTCTTGCCCTGTTCTCCCCAGCTTTCTCCTACAGCAGAATTAACTTCCTACCCCACTGATAGCAAGGCTTAACAATGCAACTTGGTTTGTTAATTGAAATGTGTGTGCCATTGGCCACTGAGTGTGTGCCCATTTTCAAGTACATTATGTTGTATGACCAGGGTTGTTTTTGTTTGTTTGTTTGTCTGGTTGGTTGGTTGGTTGGTTGGTTGGTTTTGTTCTTGTATAGAAGACCCATATGCTTGATTGAGAAAGGAGCTACTCATGTTACAGCCTGGTTCAATTTGCATTAGATGTTGATGAATGTAAAAAGTCATAAAAATCAGAAACATTGAGGATGGCAAAGTTGATTATATAAATTGGCTGTTCACTCACCCCCAAATTGCTCAAAACTGTTAGGTTTGGAAGTGTTGGCATTTATATAAATTAAAGGAAATATTTAAAATAATTATATTAGAAAAAAAATAAAATTCAAGTATTTTATTTGTGTTGATCAAATAAACTCAATTATCTTTTTTCATTGGATTTTATCTTAACATAGAGTTCAAATCTGAGTTCCTTAATAATTAATTGATCTTATTTTGTTAGAATAAAACAGTGCTTGCTACATTGTTTTCCGTAGTATTTGTTCGTAAATTTCCTGCCAGACAATCTGTTATGGAGAAACATAGATGGATAATGTCCTTGTGCTTTTTTGACTCAGGAGAATAAGGCAGGGTTCTGAGTGTTGCCTCCTTATCATAGCCATCCCACAGGACTGTGAACGGAATATATAGCCCTTTTGTGTGGCTCCAAAATACTTTCCTCTTCCTGAACACAAATCCCTCCACATCTGTTCCATGAACTCTGCTGCAGGTTAAAAAAAAAAAAAATGTATTGATGTAAGTCTTGTTTCACATTTTGTTATTCCTGACAGCAAATTCCTGTTTTGTAGATGCAAACCCAAAAGCCATTTTTAGTTTTATGTCTTTGTGTCGTGAAATCTTCCTTATAAACACAAGCTACAAAACATTGTTAAGATTTTCTTTTATAGTTCTACATATTTAAACATAAGTGAAGATATATCTTTAAGTGACAAATGGGATTTTTAAATTTATCTAAGAACCTGGTGGAAGATGGAGACAAAAGGAGAGAAAGCTTGTAAAGGAGTCACCTTCGCTGATATTGGCAAATCCCAGTGTCTCCTGTCTAAAAGATGATGCATGGAATGTATTGAGGTCGCTTCCCTCTAGAAGAAGAGTGCTTTCTTAAAGGGTAAGTGATACATAATACAAAACAGCCTCCGTATTTTCAGTACATTTAATAAATATAAATATCTTGCCCGCTTTGAAAATATTTTTTTCTGAATTGCTTACCTTGACTCCCTTCTTAATTTGTTTTTCCATTGAAATAAAAAAGTTAGCACTATCTCCTTCCAAATAACTTAGTTTAGGAGAATTCTAGCATTTAATATTACGTAGAATTTTTAACCAACCCGTGATCTTGAGTTCTCTTTTCAAAAGATAGCTATAGAAATCTGAATTGAAAAACTTGGAATATGCTCCTGATACAATAATATAATCAGTGGGTATTGAATATAATTTGATCTAATGACAGTCAAGGACAATTAGTTTAAAAATATTTCCCCAAAATGACTATCTAACATATACTTGAGTACCTTTTATGCTACACCTCTCTAGTCGTATATTTATCTTTAGGCTACTTTGATGACTTTGAAGTTAGCTCTCCCATGACTGAAGGTATACATCTCAATGATTCATTCACATCGGTTCTAATTATTTCTATCCTTCAATACCATCTACAAAATATATAATTTTTCCACTTGCAAATGTTTTAAGTGGTTTTGAACACCTAGTATATATTCCATAGGTTTTTCTTTGTCCAGTTTTAACAACCCGTAATCTTTCAAACGTATACATTGTTAATGGTTTTGAGTACTAAAACATTCAGTTGTATTCTTTTGAATATTTGCTTGTTGCAGCCCTCTGGAAGATTGATCTTCAAGTGTGCAACAACAATCCAAATGTGGTATAAGCAGGAGTAGTTTCAAAAGAGAACCATTTGGTGTCCTAGGGGACCTCTGCCACTCAAGCAGCCTAGAACTGCGTACAATTTTTGGATGGCTGTATCAAACCATGTCACAAATCAAGCTCATTTTTACCAGCACAATTATTTTCAGCATTGTCATTTTAGGTGTGGATTCTCCAATACCTCACACTTTTGATAACTTTCATTTTATGAGCTTGCCCTCAGGACCGGAGGTCGTTTCCGCAATGTCTCCTCACTCTAGGGTTTGGGTCTTGCTGGTCTGCTGTACTCTGGAGGAATTCTGTCTTTTGCAGCTCCCTCATCTCTAGTTCACTGTCATTTTCCCTGATGTGTGTCCATGTGGTGAAGGCGGCAGAGGAGTGGGGAAATTTCTAATGTTCTAATTAAGCCTCAGTCTCGGGCAGGCTCTATGTCTCTGAGTCTTGGGGGGCACAAGCTAAGCACGTTTCCTTGTTTCTAAAACTATAGCTGTGAACCCAGCATGTAGTATTGTCCCTCTTTCAGAGTTAGTGCAGGTTTTGGTTCCTTTTTTCCCTATTCTCTTAACACACAGGTAATGTGTTTGCACAAGTGTCCTGAGGCATCAATTGTTGTTCTTCCTTCTACAGATTAAACCTTTTGTGTGGAGGATGAGGAGGGTGGGGGTTTCAGCAACACCTGCTCTTTCCCAGGCCCAGGCAGCATCTGCATACAAGCACTCTCGGATTTCTCTCCACTATGTCCTGCCAATGCCTGATGGGTTAATGGAGGAAACACCTGCAAGCAGGTATGAACCCCCTATAGCACACAGAGGCTTCAAATTTACACATGAATTCACACTTGGCTTTTGAAATGTATTAATATTTTTTCAATGGGGTCTTATAACTGGCTTGTAAGGCACATGGCAGTAGGTACCCCAGGTGAGTAAATGTGTGGGTCCTGTTTCTCCCTTGCATGTGTCTGTCTCTCACTAGATCCTGAATTATGTGGTTTGCCTGCAAAATCTTTTCTCTGATAGGTTAGGAAAAAAACCTCATTCATTTGCAATTTGTCCATCTTTCTCCTTATTGTAAAGATGAGAGCAACACTTTTTTCCAGCTTCCTCTATCTCCGAGATGAAATTCAGAGATGTTTTATTAGGGTGTCTTCTTAAGATATTTAAAAAAAAAAAATTGAATCAGTTTGCCCGCACATAATGAATAATCTATGCCATCCACTGATCAGCTTCTGATAATTCTTTTACACTTTGTGCACTACTAGCAATTTATTATGATTTCAGTAAGCTCCTCTTAAGTGGGCCAGTTTGAAATCTAAACACCTAATGAATATGTGGTAGGAGGGTTGAAAGCCTAGGACCCATCATATGCGGCCTGCACACATAATTTTGACGGGTTGGTGATGTTATGAAGTGCCTCAGGGGGGGCCCTGCCTTTTTCTTCCCAGGTTCAACCACACCCTGTTTGCCACACTCACTTCCCTCCAGCTCCCTACACACTTATAGGAGTGACCATAAGCTAAGCAAAAACTTACAGAGGATATATTCTGAGCACTTTATTTTTCTAAAAAGATCAATCCATTGCCATGTTGTAGCCCTTAGGTTTAGGAAGCATAATTAGCAGGATCCAGCTAGTTAGCTTCCCCTTTTCATTACCTGTTCTGCACATTTCCTGGGTTCATACTGTTTGATTATCCCTCCCGATCTGGGCTTTTATATTTTCTTACTCTGAACTGAGGATGAGGGGGTGAAAGCTGGGGATAGGAAAAGGCACTGGTGGAAGATTAAGTTCATGGCAACTCTCTCACGTTCTTTCTGGGTTTCTTGACATCAAATTGCACCTTTTGAACCGCCATCATCACTACCACCACCATCACCACCAATGCACTCTCTCTCTTTCTCTCTCTCTCTCTCTCTCTCTCTCTCTCTCTCTCTCTCTCAATCCAATTCCAAAGTCAACTCTTTTTCTTTTTCTTTTCCCCTGTGATATGTCTAGTCTGTTATAACTTCCTGGTTGAGCTGTGGGTAGGTGTTCATCAGCTCAGGCTAATATGCCATCCTGTCTAGAGCAAGCATCATTCTAGGGTTACCTTTCCTTTCTAGGGGAAACCATGCATGCTTGACATTTCTTTACTCAATTTGAATATCTGTGGGAAAACTCCCCACTCTTGCTGAAAGCTCTTCTAATGAAAACCAATAACATGGATTTTAGACACTATATGAATTATAAATTCCATGAAGTAATTTGGAATGCTGTTGGGTCAAAATCATTGAATGCATAGACCATGAATTAACCAGAAGTTGACCTTGGCAAAGCAGGTAGAAATCATGACAGGACACGTAGGGAGTTCAAAGTCAGAGTGTAGGGTATGTAAAACAATGTTGATACTTGTGGTGTAGGCGATTCCATATTTTCCTAGATGCTCATTTTTTGAAGGTATTAAAATTTTCTAAAACTAGGAAATAAATTCATATTAGAATATCAAGTTTATAATTTTTCTTTCTGGTAAAGTCAGGAGGTGAATATTCCTTACTTTCTAGAACCTACAAATATCACTTGCCATTTTAAATAATGGTTTTGCCATTTGCAAAAAAAAAAAAAATGTATTTAAAAGACTTTTTCCTATTAATTATGTGAAATATTCCAAATGTACTTCATAATTAAAATTATGAAAAAATGTTAAAGTTTCACACCTCTAAAAACTGCTTGAAATAGAATGATATTTTTTTGGCCAATAATATGAGCATATGGTTTTAACAGTTTTCTCACTAGACTGTATGCTTTCTGCTTTGCCTGACATTTTCACTATTCTCTCACCAGTTCCTGGCATACAGTAGGCACTCAATAAATATTTGTTGAATAAATGAAATGTTGGTGACAAGTTAAAGCTGCTATCATCTGCATTCTTCCTTTTTAGAGGTGTTTTTTCATATGAATCCATTTGTTTCATTTCAGATTGTAGTGCTACTTTTTGTTATCTTGCTTGAGCACTGCTGGACTTTCTTTCATTATATTATATTTTTATTTATGTAAGCACATGCTAACATAAAGAGAAATAAAATTGCTGGAATATCCCACTTATTTTAACAACTGTAAAATAATTAATTTTATTATAGCTTAATTTTATTCTGAAGGAAGATCATTTAAACAAGTATAATTGAATTTATTTTCCTATAACAAATCACTTTCCATTGTCACCTGGTAGTTTATAGCAATGTTTTGCTGATTTTCTAACTTTTGTTTGAAAAAGCCATACAAATATTTTCAAAAGATCACTTACACATTAAAATCCTATTTAACAAAGATGTCTATTTGGTTTTACATTAATACATAATAATGCTTGTTATCTATGCAATGATAGATATTCTTCAAAAATGTTATGTGTTTAAAAATATTGTTAACATATCTGGTGAGAGGGTCTAATTTATGTGTCTACCAACACACATATTTTAAAAGAACTTTTGTGGAAGGATCTGGATGGATAGAGAGTTCCAGAGTTCAGCTTTTATCCCAGTATAAGAGATAGTGGACTCTAGAGAAACCTGTTTTTTGTTGTTGTTGTTGTTGTTTGTTTTTTTAAAAAATGAAAGTGCAACATTCATTCATATATTGAAGTTTAAAGTTCATTTAAGTAGGGGATCTTTGCTTAGAAGATCAGGAAGAAATTTTAAACTATTTTAAGCAACTATTGCTTACTATTGTTTAATATTACTATAACTATTGCTTACTTAGCTTAATAAAATCTGGTTGAAGGGATTCTTCATTTTAAAGATAAGGAAACCCAAGCAGAGAAAGAAAAAAGCTCAGTCATATCCTGCTGTAATTTTACCCCTTATGTCTGCTTTAGTTTTAGCTATTGCTTAGTCTGAAACACCAAAGAAGTTATCTTATGCTCCCTGTGTGGCTTTAGTTGAGGAGAAGAAAAAGTTAACTGGAAATTGTGGGGACTGGGATTGGCCCTCTTCTAAAAACATATAAATTCTTGTTATGGTTGGTTATCTAAGAACTAGTTGATTAAAAAATAATAATAAAATAAAATAAAAAAAAAAAGAAAGAAAGGTTTTCAGAATATTATGATTATGATTTATTTTTACACATTAAAATTTTTGCTTTTCATCTTATCACTATGAAAACTATATTACTTTTAAGAATACTAAACCATTATTTGCAGACCAACTACGTATTACAAATAAGTGGCCTATAGCATCACTCCTAGAAAGAAAATATATCACCTTTAATAGGTTTAATTAAGAAAAAATTTTTTTCAAGGAGTCTGTATTTCATTCAACGTAGATAGCATATTACTCTTTTGCATTGTGGAATTGTGATCCCAAAAGAAAACACTTTTTGTTAGGAAAATAATAATCTGATGGTTTTACATGCGGTTATTCATATTACATTTCACACTTAGAAGTTATAATATTTTTAAAAGAAAAAATATATCAAAAAAACATAGTTTAATCTTGCTTGATTGTTTTCTTTTTCAATAGAAGTTGTAAACTAGCTACTCTAACTTTTATTTATTTAGTTATTTTTATTTAAGTATAGTTGGTATACAATCTTATATTGGTTATGTTAGTTTCAGGTGTACAATATAATGATTCTACATGTTTATATGTTACAATGTGTTCTAGTAATCCCCACTAGTTCTAGTAATCATGTGTCACCATGTAAATTTATCACAATATTATTGACTATTTTGCCCTTCCCTATTTTCTCATCCCCCAATCCCTCCCTTCTGGTAGCCATCCCTTTGGTCTGTTTTTCTGAGTCTGTTTTTATTTTGTTTTGTTTTGAGATTCCACATATAAGTGAAACCATACAGTATTTGTCTTTCTCTGCCTAAACAACTGCTCTTAATAAAGGATCTCAGAGCAGATCTCAAGACAACTAATGGGGCTTTGTATAAGGGAACCATTCCTGGCACCTAAACCCACGGCTATTGATTTTGTGCCTATTGGGTGGCCCCAGAGTAGGTATGCTTTAAAGCTTATCCAAGTGATTCCGTACAGCCAGGACTAAGAATTGCAGCGGAAGAGGAGGTGCCCTCACAAAAGAGAACATTTCATTACCTCCTGTTTATGTCTACCTTTTCCTTCTAATTTTCCTTCCACGGTCTTTCTCTTTCACTGGTCCTGAGAATGCAAAATGCCCCAGAAGTTCTCACAAACATCTAAAAGGTATAATGTGTCATTCCTGTTATACTCGTAGCAGGAGATTCCCAGAAGAACACAAGGGTGGTTTTGATTCGTGTCACACAGAAAAACACATGAATTGGTACTAAAGCATTCACAGTGTGCCATAATTCAGAATTCTTTCAGATAATTAATTGTCTAACTCACCTAACTATAACTTAGCATCTCAAGATTTTACTTAGCTCCTCAATGTCATCTCACTTTATGTTCTAAGAGTAGCTGTGAAATAATTTTTAGGCATAAGCATTTCATCCCTTTGTATGATAAGGAATCACATCACAGAAAAATTATTGAAGGGAATGCAGTAACATTTTCAGAAAATTAAGACATTCCACTCTATTCTAAAAAGTGCTGTGAAAATGATATAGCTTTATCAAAGCTTCTTACTCATTGGTCATTTCTGCTTGGCACATCAACATATTTAGTCGAAATTGAACACATTTTATTTAATTCTGTACTGTGGTTCTCTCCTCACAATAAATTACTCCACTGTTAAACCTATTTTGAAACCTAATAACCTGGAAATCATCAGTTTTTTCTCCTTTTGTCCTTACTGACACTATTCAGAAGCCAAGTACTGACATTTTTATTTCCTAAGCATCCAACAAATTCATCGATGAGTCATCTTTTTAGTAAAGACAATGATCAGATCATCTCCTACCTGAACTAGTAGAGAAAGACTGTGAAACGGCTCATTCAGTTTGTCCACTGAAGTTGGACAGTCTCTTAAATCATGTCAACCCTGCTTTAGTTCTTTCACTGGGTTCCCATTGTCCTAGGAATAAAGCAACCTGCCTCTTTGGGCCCTATATCATGGGGCTTTGTCTTTCTCTCCAACCTCATCTCTTGCCTTCTCTCAATCACACATTCAGTGCCTAAAAACACTAAACCTCATATATATGGAAATATTTTGCCCACCATAGTAACCTGCTGTGTCTTCTCTGAGGTTTTTGTGCCTGTTGGGTTCTGTCCAAAAACGAGTATCTCATCAGTCATCCCCCCACTACACATCCTTCTTCAGGAAGAATACCCACTTTTCTCACTTTTTTCTAGGCAAGTTTTATTTATTTTCCAATTCCCTCCTTTAAATAGTTCTTCCTTTGGAGCATTTTTTTGCTGCTGAGACAAAGTTAATTCTACTTTTTTTTTTTTTTCTTTTTTGCTTTTGTGTTAGCCACTATTTCCCCTATTACAATACATACTCATCACATCTTGATGTAATTACCTGTTTTAATAGTCTTTCTGCCCCCTGTCCCCCACCGAATTCTGAGACTACAGTGTCTGTCTTTTGTTATGGCTGAATTCCAAAGATTTTACAAAAAAAAAAAAAAAAAAAAAAGTACCATTGATCACATATTGAAAAAATGGAATAAAATCCAATAGTCACCAAAATGTATTAATGATGTGCCATTTGAAAGATTGTGCCAAAGTAAAGATAGAGAAATTTTGTAAACTAGGACAAAAACAAAAACAAAACTAACATTGAAGTTGGGAAGGCTATCGGGGGCAGTATTCGTAAGCATATCAGAGTTTTATTGGACTTCCAGACATCAGGGATCATGCTCAAACTGCAATACTTTTTTTTCTGAAACGAGACATAATGGACGCCTTTGGGTGGTACTTTTTAAATGACTCTCATCCTAGCAGCTTTTTGATGAACATAATCACATTGCTTTGAGACCAATGGTTATGGAACAAGGTGGTGCATCGAAGTCAAGGGGCCGTCCCACAGCACAGAAATAGGCAGCACTTATTGCAGCACTTTAGGAGGTTATAAAGAATGTGCTTTCATTATTAACAAAAAATGAAAGAGTACAAATGCAATGTGTCACTTTTGGTAGGATTAGATTCCAAGCTTGGGTGCATAAGGTGATACTTGGACAAGGCACTCTTAACTACTTTCAACTTTGTGGGTTAACTGCTCAAATGTTCTTGGAGACCATTTTTTCTTAATATAATTCCATCAGCCCTCTAATAGCTGGTAGACATTGGTCCAAGATTCTGGCAAAGTTACTGCTTCCTTCTTACACTGGAGCCTGCACTTTTTGTACTTGCTGTTTAAAACATTTTTCTGTCTGCCTTTTTGGTATCAGTTATTCACCATTCAATAACCAGTTGAAAAGTCTCTTCCTCCTGTGATGTTTTTTTTTTTCCTTGACAGCCTCCTTTGGGGGTGAAGGGGGGTGTCGTTCTTTCTCATAGAAGCTTGCTTTCTATTTAAAGCACTTATTTCAGTATATAACTATTTATTGGTTTAATTTCTGTCTTCCCAACTCTTCTGTTGGGTTCATTAGCGTAGTAATATACCTGGGTTTTTTCTTTCCCTCTCTTTTTCAATCGTATGTCCTCAGATTCTAATCCTGTGCTGGAAGATCAGTAAGAATTTAATACATATTTGATGGATTAATTCATAAATGAATTAATATACCTAGAAACATAACTTGAAGGGATTACATAATTGCCATATTAATGAATCATATTTTTTTTACATATTTTTGATTGTTGATATTTTAAAAATCATTGTGCCTTTTGATTGGTATTAAATTTTTAAAATAACATTTCATATAGTTTTTTATACAGTTTTATAATTTTAATATGACAACAACTATAGATTGGGTCTTACTATGTGCCAGGCACTAGTCAAAGAGGTCAAGATACAACAGTGTTCCTGCTCTTATTTTACTGATTTATAATTGAGAAATATTTAAGAATGGTCATTATTATGATAAATCCTGTATCATATCTGTAAGTTATACGAGAAGAGCTTTTCCTTATAGTTTGATTTCTGTAGAATACAGAGGAGCAGGAGCTTAAAGTTTCACATGATGACAGAAATAAATCCAGCTGGTGGGTTATGTATAAGAACCATCTTGATCAAGAATATTCCGTTATAAGATGTATAATTTTATAAAAAGAGTGGTTAAGTTACTCACTACCTTTTGCCAATTTTGTTAACTAGTATTCTTTTCTTTAGGCTATAAAATCAGGTCAAATATTGTTGGGATCGAGTAATTATAATATGTATTAGTCATCATTTAACTGACATTGGCACTGTGACAGTAACAACATACCAATAAAACTTTCATTGACCTACAATCAACCACTGTGAGTGATATATTACATTAAAATGATTACCATGTATGTATTAATGTTGTAGTAGCTACATTTACATGGCCAATTATAAAATATTAAAATCCCCACTAAATTATTTTACTGCATTTATTTACACCAATCATATTGCTTAAAGCAGTTAAAAGGGATGTATAGATACAGCTTATAGTCTATTTTCTTTCTCCAAGATGATATAAAAACCATGTGACCATTTTTCAAAGACACATTTAAAATAAACTCCAAATTATATATCTGTTTTAGTTATTTATTGCTGCATAACACACTATCTCCAAATTTAGTATCTTAATTGCACCATTGATCTCACAGTTTCCGTCACTGTCAGTAAGGAATCAGTGTATGGTTTGGCTACGTCCTCTGACTGGCTCTTTCACCATGAAGGATGACAAAGGCAATCACTTTTTTTTCTTTAGAAAACATTGTTTTATTTTTAAAATTTGTGTTATTTTATGTGGTAAGAACACTTAACATGAAATCTACACACTTAACAAATTTTTTAGTTGATTATTGGTGTAATATTGCACATTGTTATTTTGCTTAACTGAAACTTTATGCCAGTTGATTAGTAACTCTCCATTTCTCTCTCTGTCCAGTCCCTGATACCCACCATTCCACTCTTTGATTCTATGGATTAGATTATTTTATGCGGACTCATATAGTATTTGTCTTTCTATGATTAATTTATTTCAGTTAGCTTAATATCTTCAAGGTTCATCCATGTTGTTTCATATTGCAGAATTTTCTTTTTTAATGCTGAGTAATATCCCATTGTATGCATATACCACATTTTCTTTATCCATTCATCTGTTGATGGTCATTTAAGTTGTTTCCATAACGTGGCTAGTGTGAAAGGTGGCACAGCGAACATGGGAGTGTTAATATCTTTTCAAGATTCTGCTTTCAGTTCTTTTGCATAAATACCCAGAAATGGGTTTTCTGAGTTGTATGGTAGGTCTACTTTAAATTTTTTGAGGACTGTTTGTACTGTTTTCCATATTGGCTGTATCATTTTGCATTCCCACAAATAGTGTGGAGGGGTTCCAATTTCTCCACATACTTAACAATACATGTTGCCTTTTTTTTTTTTTTTTATAATAGCCATCCTGACAGGTGTTAGTAAACTTAACTAAGGAAATGAAAAATGTATGTACTAAAAACTATGAAACTTGATGAAAGCCATTAAAGAAGACACAAACAAATATAAAGATATTCCATGTTCATAGATTGGAAGACGTATGTCTATACTACAGAACATAATCTACATGCAATCCCTATCAAAATCACAATGGCATTTTTTAAAATAAAAATAGCAATAACAATTCTACAATTCATATGGAACCACAAAAGACAACAAATAGCTAAATTAAACCTGAGAAAGGCAAAGATGGAAGCATCACAGTTCCCGATTTCCAAATAGATTAGAAATTGTTAGTAATCAAAACAAAACAGCATGGTGTTGGCATAAAAACAGACAGATAGACAAATGGAACAGAATAGGGAGCCCAGAATTAAATGCGTGCATATACGGTTAAGTGATCTTTGATTGGGGGACAAAAATACAAAATGGGGAAATGATAGCCTCTTCTAGAAGTGGTACTGGTAAAACTGGAAATGCACACTCAAAAGGAGGAAACTGGACCCGTGTCTTTCCACTTACACAAAAATTAACTTGAAATAGAATCGAGTCTAAAATAGAAGACCTGAAACTATAAAACTACTACAGGAAAACTGAGAGAAAGAACTTCATGACATTGAGCTTGGTGATGATTTCATGCTATGACATCAAAAACACAGGCAACAATAACAAAAATACACAAGCTGGATGACATAAAACTAGGAAGTTCTATACATCAAAAGTAACAATTGACAAGGTGAAAAAGGCACCTACAGAATGAGATAATCTTTGTAAATCATATATAAAATAAGAAGTTAATCACCAAAATATATAAGGATTCAATAGTGAAAAAACTAATAACCTGATTGAAAATTGGGTGAAAGGCAGGTGTAGACATTTCTCCAAAGAAGTCTTAACAAACATAAGCAAAGGTATTCAACATCCCTAATCATCACAGAAAGTCAAAACAAAACCATAATGAAAAGACAGTTTTTTATAACTTAATACTAGAATTGATCTCCCAACATTTCTGCTTCATTCTGTTCTTAAATACCAAGTCACTAGGTCCATTTCACACACAAATGGAGGGTATTACACCATGGTGTACCAGGCAGTAGGTGTCACCGGGAGCCGTTTCTTAAGTCCTAACATCAGTGAGGCAGCATAGCAATCGCTACAATACGTACTCTGTGCCATACTGCTTGACTTTGCCTCGGTTTAAGTTCCAGCTCAACAATGTATTTTCTGTGTGACCTTGGCAAGTTGTTAATATTACAGTCACCTCATTTTTTTTTTAAATCACTCAACTATCAGCAGTAGCTACGTACTCATAGGTATCGTGAAAAGTATACATGAGTTTCTCAATATTGGCAATATTGGCATTTGGACCAGATCGTTCTTTCTTGCAGGGATCTGTTCTGTGCTCTAGGGGATGTTTAGCAGCATCACTGGCTTCCACCCATTAGACACCAGACACACAACCCCAGACACCATCAATGTCTGGTCTCCAGACACCATCAAATGTCCCCTGGAAGGTCAAGTTAGCTCAAATTGAGAACCACTGGTTTAAATAAATTTGTTGCACATGAAGTTATTAAAAGTTTCCATAATGCTATATAGTAATAGTTATAATATCAATTATGTATTTCAACTGTTCTTCTACACTTGATCTTAGCCAAAAGGCCGAGAAGCGATCAACTGTTCTTCTAGTCAAGCACTGAAAAAAGGAATATAAGCTCCAACAAAATGCACGAGATACCTGAGATCGAAGTCAGATCAGATAGGTAAGTGGAGTGGAGTATAACACCCCAGGCAGCATGGGTTATTGAGACACTCTCCTGAGGGTCCCCGCCCAGTTGGTTTCTGTGATACTTGAAATTCCAATTATTCCAGTTTTTAACTTTTTTTTTTATAGTATTTACATCTTTGGTGCCAAGACATCCACGGAATATTTTCCAAAATTCAAATAACTTTGTGAATAAGGATACAAGTGAATTTTAAATATTGTTTTATAACAATCTACTCAAGTTTGACTATTGGATGCCGTGTTTATCTGCTTATGGGCTATGCATATTGCACTGAGGAACCCTGAGTGTATGGGAATTAGGTCTAAGTTGAAATATTAAGTCACTAATTGTGCAGGAGAGAGAGAGTTAGGGAAAATCATTGCACAGAAATAGCACTTTAGACATCTTGAGGGAAGGGTGCTAGTTCCAGTTATAGA
The DNA here is from genome assembly GCF_057876585.1 of Rhinolophus sinicus. Lineage (NCBI taxonomy): Eukaryota > Metazoa > Chordata > Mammalia > Chiroptera > Rhinolophidae > Rhinolophus > Rhinolophus sinicus. Next base: position 180,613,167 of record NC_142516.1, read on the forward strand.
TCTGCTTAATACTGCTTTTTGAAGAGAAAAAAAATCTGACTTTAGAAAATATTTTAGGAAGGCATGGTTTTTAAGTTACTCAATTCAATCAAATGTCATAATGTTTGTGAAAGCTTTTCTTTTCAAAATTGCAATATATGCCTATGTAACAGTTGATGATAAAGCAAATAGTGAAAATGTCACAGCTAAAGAAGTTTCTACTACTGATTTATTGTATAGGTGTAAAAGGATGTCATTAAGATTTACCAAATATGTTGCAGCTGATATCTATGATAAAATTGCCTTGCAGCTGATGTCTGTGATAAAATAGAAGTCTAATTCTGAAGCAATGGCACTCCTCGTTATTTCTTAAGTAAATAAAAGAAGAAAGGAGATAAATGCATGTCCTTTTTTTTTTTTTTTTTTTATGTGGATGATATAATTTGTTAAAAAAGATTAGGCTTCCGAGATCCATCATCTAATGACATCTGGAAGCTCACTGCCAGGCCCTGGCCCTTCCCAGACATGACAGGCACGGATAGGGAATGGAAATTTCATTTTCCGCCTTGCCTACCTCGGACAAAATATGCTTTTGCTCTAGTCATAGGTATCTTTTTTTCACTGTTTTTCATATTGTTTTAAATAAATTATTTATTTTCCGTATTCTTTAATGGCCAACTTCGATTTCTCTTATTCTTTAAATGATTATGATTCCACTCTTGATACATTCCCAGAAAAATAGTTAATCTCTCAGAGCCCTTTTGTAAAAAACATTTTCTCTGTATCACAAAGTGTTACTTATCTATGTACTTCTTTGTTTAATTGATGACAATGTGTATTTGAAGGTCTGCAGTCAGGATCATTGAGGATACAAACATCAATAAAGCATAGTTTGTGCTCCCAATAAATTTTGGAAGAATAGATTTATATACTGACAATTGTAATACAAGTCAGGGTATACTTGCTTACTTGTTATCAAAAAGTTAAAACACAGTGGTCCACTAACCACCTCTGATTGGTGGGATATAGGAGGGAGGAGTTTGCCTTTCCGTCGGGCTGTGCATAACAGCTGTTTAATCAGGAAGATTTCAGCAGACATGAGTACAAATAAAGGTGGTCTGTGTGTTCAGATAATGGTAAATGGCAGAAAGGGTAGTTTGTGAAAGGACTGGTTGGAAAAGGAAGTTCCAAGAATATCCTGAAGGTCCCTGAAAATCCCTGGAACAGCTTCTACAAATCTAGTAGTATTTTGTGGTTTTAATTGTTGTGAACCCCTTTTCTTTGGAACACATTTTGTAATACACCATTACTCTCTTCATTAGTTTCCTAGAACTGCCATAGCAAAGTACCACAACCTGGGCGGTATAAAACAAGAGAAATTTCTTATCTTACAGTTTTGGAGGATATAAGTCTAAAATCAAGGTGTCAGCAGGGTTGCGCTCCCTCCGAAGAGTCTAGGGGACAATTCTTTCTTGACTCTTTCTATCTTCTGGAGGTTGCTGACAATCTTTGGTGTTCTTTGGTTTGAGACAACATAATTCCAGTTTCTACCTCTATCTTCACTTGACTTTCTTCCTTGTGTATCTGTGCATCTCTCCTTTCTTTTAGTAAGACATCAATAATTGGATTTAGAGCCTATCCTAACATCCATTCTTAACTTGATTACATCTGGAAAGACTATTTCCAGGTGAACATTCACAGGTACCTGAGAGTAGAAGGTAAACATATCTTTAGGGGCACGCTGTTCAACCGACAGCACTTTCCTAAAGTGAATTTAAAGAGACTATAATCTATTTATACACTTAATTTTGCAAATAAATATAACACCCTAACAATTAAAAGCATGACATGTAAATATAATAGTTCATAATAGGTGTGCATTTCAATATGCTTAGATACTATCTTTTAGTGAACTGGTCAAATATTTACACTTGCAGATGGGATCACCATGGGAGAACAATCCATATTTTAGTATTGGTGATCCAGTACCATGGCAACATTAGCATCAGTGGGTTGATTTTCATAAATAATGAATCACTGTGATAAAGTTGTGAACAAAATGAAAAGCAACCTTCCCCCAATTCACCAGACACTTAGCGTTTGGAAGTAAGTAAGCTTATAATAAAATGTGCAAAAACATTTTGTGTCTGTGTATAAAATAGATTCTATTTTCAGATACTATTGAACAGATTTTTCATTTATATGATGAATAGACATTGAGCCATGTGAGAGTCATGAAAAATGAAAAATAATTATGTGGTATATACATGGCAGTCCCTTGTCTAACAGGATCCCAGCACCTCTGTCTTCATCTTCTAAAAGCCTAGCATACCACCATATCCCCATTTTGTGGAAATGGAAATAGCCTCCCTCTATGAATGTGCAAATCCATAGTTTAGGGGGCAGTGTCGTTCTTGTGTAGACCTAGAGTCATAACTTTATAACTATCGCTAACTAATGGGTGAGACCATGGGATTTGATCTCTCTGGTGTGGTAATGAGTAAAGTACTTAAAGAGAATAATTAAAAATATGTACTACGAAAATAAGACCTAGCCAAACCCTCAGCTCTAATGCATCTTTTGGAGCAAAAATTAATATAATACCTGGTCATATTTTAATGTAATATAAGACTGGGTCTATAATATAATATGATATGATATGATATGATATGATATGATATAATATAATATAATATAATATAATACTGGGTCTTATATTAATTTTTGCTCAAAATGACACATTAGAGCTGATGGTCAGGCTAGGTCTTATTTTTGGGGAAACATGGCATATAAAAAAATAAGTCATATTTTATTCAGTAGATATTTACTGCTTTATGTGCTAGCCACGGAATCATGCCCTGAGGACAAAATGACAAATCAGCAAGCTAAAAACTGCTTTCTTTGAAAATAATAAACCCATCATTGAATTATGTATGTTTTAATATGTTATAACAAAAAGTGTTTTGAGTAATACATGTGACATACATATATATGTGCATATATTCATATATGTGTATATATGTATATCACACACACTTATGACTAGAATCAAGAATTAGTATATGTGTGTATATATGTATATATATATATATATATATATATATATATATATATGGACACACAAAATTAATACTAAAATCAAGAATATCAAAAGTTTATTTGTAGTTATATATTATTTTTCCTATTATGTTATTGCTTCTTTTTATCGTTTTCTGGATTTTTGTGTAATTGTAATTGAGATCATAGACTTATACAGAGGTTGCCAAAAAATGTATACACATTTAAAGAAATGAAAACTGTATTAAAATTGTAACACTAAATATATACCGATAACAAAAGATGAATGCAAGTCACGTTGGACGTCTGCAGTTCCAAGAGGTGTCAAATTGGTTACTATCAGCGTCCAGAAACTTCTGATTATGGCGAACTGCTGCTTGAGCAACGTTGACCAGATTGTGCACTTGTACATATTTTTTGGGGGGCACCCCTGTTATATTACTTTTCTATCATCTGAATTACATTATTTGTGTCCTCAATTTACTAAAATGTATAGAAATAAGAAGTGAATTTCTGCTATACTGGCCCATTTCAGTCATCATTTTGGATTTATTAGGGTATATTTCAGGATACGCTAGCCTGCAAGCACATTCCAGATCACATCATACAGGTAGATGCCTCGGCTATATGTAAAGACAACTTGTATCTCTGGTTTAATTTTTAATCCCCTATTTCTCATAATTTCACATAGTTTTGAGGATTCACATGAGGAACAGATTACAAACATAAAACCTGCACATGTGCTTGATGAATAATACAAGATGGAGTAAGGTCAGGTGTTGGAGCTGTGCTGTTACTAACAAGGTGGCACTCGCACATGCCATATGCATGAGAAAAGAATTAATAATGCTTTTAGTGTAGGGCTAGAGCTCCTGTGAGTTTAAGAAGAGGTATAATGCTCATCTATTACTGAATGAAATGCCTCCAAAGTAAAATGGAGGAACCGGTCTTCAATTATTATAATCTCTTCCCTCTTCTTTTTATCATGGGGTTATTTCAAGTTCTATATTCCTGTAAAGAGAGAGCGAGGATCGTTGTGACTTAGGAGACCTTTCTGATAGTGACTCAGAAACCTATTACCTTATAGCCTGGTAATATAGTAGTAGAATTTATTTTTGAGGAAGTTAAACATTAATACTTTCACATGAATAAGTATGACTTAGTGTAAAGTATACAAGGTTTCTGCTACCAATATAGAGACAATGCAATAAGAAAGATAAATACAAATCATTTTACATGACTTTTTCATTTTTAAGTTCAATGGAGATTTTTTGTTTGGTTTTTGGTTACTATTGGGTGGATTTTGCCTTTGAGACAAAATAGAAGTGGGAACGAAACAAAAATATCCATTGTACTTTGGATATTTTTGGTATTGACAACGGGTTTTTCTTCTAAACTCTTGATCCTCAATTACCAACAACACTCCTATAGTACCAATTTGCCATGCACTCTCTTATTTAAGGGATGCCCTTCTTCATTTTTTTTTTAATAGTTAGGAATTGATAGGCTCAAGTAATTCTCTTGCAAAGTAAATGTGGTTAAACTCATTGCACAAAAAGCTATTAATTTTTAAACGAAAACAAAATTCAACAAATTTCAACTCATTTAATACTACCATTAAATATTTTAAAAGACCTTTAAGTAGCTTTAAACATGGTATGCACAAGCTCAGAGATTTGATTAGACAAAATCTTTTCAAACTGGACGTAGAAACATTTTGTCAGATAAAGAAAGACTCTGTAAAGCAAATCACCAACGCTAACAAGGAAGTAACTAAGAACTAGACTGCTGTTAGTGGAGTTCTTTGAATGACACATACAGAATAAAATGTGATGGGAGACTGTAAGCTAGTGACTACAGAGAGGCCTACAGAAACCAGACAGACCACGCGGAACTTTCAATGGGCATAATAAGTCAGAAACCCTGCACCTGTTACCTTTTCTCACTAAATGTGTGCCCTTGTATTGATTGAGAACTAATATGTCTTTTTTCCTTTTTTTTCTTGAAAAAGGGAGAAAAAAAAAAGGTACCAGTTAATATAGTTGAAAATGTTTAAGGACTGAAAAGAAATAATTCAAGTTTACATATTTTAAAACATTAACCTAACAATAATTTATTTTAGGCAGTCCAGAAACACAAGAGTGAAATTATGGTTAGCAAACATTCTTATTTTTGTTTCTTTTGTGCAGATATTTTGTAAGGAACATATCAAATTGCATGAGAGCAATCTTTCCCAACTCTCTGCAAAATGGGAAATATGTCTTTAAGAAAACCAGACAGTTTTGGATTTATTTTATGTGCATTATTTACCAATCAAATAAAAAAGTTCTTGACCTCCCTGTTGAATGTACAAGTACTCTGATTTCCAGATACAAGTAATCGAAAAGTTCAACATAAAATGCTAGTTTTTCGGAAACTGAATGAAAGGTATAATGCATGAATTTAAGTAAATGCACTTCAATTTTAGAAACAGTCATGTCATCTTTTACCTAGATGAAACCTCAATTCTTTCATAAAACAAGCTCTCACGAAGAATAAGGGATAGAGGGAACTTAAGATTAATTCTTGATATTAGCAATATTCAAGGGACGTAACTTTACAATCAGTAAGATGTTGGTATAGAAAAGGAGTCCTGTAAAAGAAGGCTTTTTTTCTGTGCGGCAGATATGACAGTTTCTGATTCCACATGTAAGGAGCTTGGAAGCTGCCACTCTGCCCTAACAAAAAGGAAAAAGCTGAACAGTCTGAAAAATCGACAACTCGCTTTGGATCCAACAGAGACGGGGAGGACACAGGGCAGAGTGCTATCACTGGAGAGACAGACAGGCAAACATGGGGTGTTGTGATTTACCAGAGCAAAAATTGATGAGTTGCTGGAAGCTCAGTGTGGACATCTCCGGGAGTTTAAAACTCTAGAGGGATCCAGTCATAAGAAATTTACCTCCAGGCGCTCGACCAGCTTTCCACAGTGAATACTGGAGAAAACCCCACCTTATGCTTCCAGTAAGGGAAGGGGTAAAGGAGTCATTCCGAACTACACCAGAGCCTTCTGTTGTATTTCACAAGGCCTGCCCTCAGTGGAAACTAGTTAGAGCCCAACCTACTATTGGTATTGGGTATTATCAGAGCCTAACTGACCTGGGGAATGGAAATAGCCAAGTCCAGCGCCCTCAAGCCATCCTGTCCCACCTAAAGGGGGAGAAGAAAAAGAAAAACAAAAACAAAAAACACAAAAAACTGAGAAACACTTTTGAAATTCACCACCTAGAGGCATAGGCTTACTAAAAGGCTGAGACCTAATCACGGGGCTACAGAAAGCTGCCTGTCCCCTGACACCTTACCACCACATTACTAAGGCCTATTTACAGTAGCTCCTTTTACCCACTACATCATGTCTGGCTATCAAGAAAATCTTACAGGGCATAGCATAAGGCCTCCCAAAACATTTTCTTTCAAATCAAACATGGCAGGGATATTAGAATTATCAGACCAGGAATTTAAAACAACTATGATTAATATGCTAAGGGCTGTAATGCATAAAGTAGATACCAGGCTAGAACAAAGAGGTCATGAAAGTAGAGAGATAGAAATACAAAGAAAGAACCAAAAAGAAATACTAGAGATAAAAAACGTAACAGAAATGAAAAAAAAAAATGCCTTTGATGGGCTTATTGGTAGAATGGAAACATCTGAAGAAAGAATCTCTGTGCTAGAGGGAATTACATAGAATCCTTGAAAAACAAAAAGCAAAGAGAACAAAGACAGAACAGAAAAGAAAGACATGGAAGGTAGGACAACTACAAAAGATGCACCATACCTGTAGTTGGAATAACAGAGGGAAAAGAGAGAAAATAACAAAATGTTTGAAATGATACTGTAATGACTGAGAATTTCCTTAAATTAATGTCAGACACCAAACCACAGATCTAGGAAGCCCACCAAGATCACCAAGCTGGATAAAAGCCCACAAAACTCCACTTCAGCATATTTTCAAAATACAGAAAATCAAAGATTAGGAAAAAAAAAATTCTGAAAGTCAGAGGAAACAAACATCTTATAGAGGAACAAAGATAAAAATTACATCAAACTTCTTTAAAAAACCAAACAAGCAAGAAGAATAGCGTGAACTATTAAAATGTTGAAAGAAGAAAACTCACCAGCTAAAATTATGTACTTGTGAAATTATCCTTTGAAAGTGAAAAAAATAAATAAAAACTTTCTCAGACAAACAAAAATTGAAGGAATTATTGCTGATAGACCTACATTACAATGTTAAAATAAGTTCTATAGCGAGAAACAAAATAATATAGGTCAGAAACTTGGTTCTACATAAAGGAAGAACATCAAAGAAGGAATAAGTGAAATACAAAATAAAGCTTTTATATTTTTTATTATTGATTTAACAGATAGTAGTTTATTCAAAATAATAATTGCACTGATGTATGCTATTATGTGTGCTTATGTGTGTATCTAATGTATGTACAAAGTCGGACAATTGAGTTCGTGAACTCATCCTAGAAAAAGTGCTACACACCTCATTGCTGAAAATCACTACAGTCACTTTTGAAGTACTCCCCTTGGGAAGCTATGCACTGATGCCAGCACTTAGTCCACCCTTCAAAGCAATTTTGGAACTCTTTTTCTGGAATGACCATCAGAGCTGTTGTCGTATGACCCATGATGTCCTGAATATTATCAAAATGTCTTCCTTTCAACATTTCCTTTATCTTCAGGTAAAGAAAGAAGTCACTGGGGGCCAGATCAGGTAAGTGGGAAGGGTGTTACAATACAGGTATTTGTTTACTGGCTCAAAACTCCCTCAGTGCTGTGTGAGCTGGTGCATTGTCGTGATGCAAGAGCCATGAATTGTTGGCGAAAAGTTCAGGTCGTCTAACTCTTTCATGCAGCCTTTTCAGCACTTTGAAACAGTAAACTTGGTTAACTGTTTGTCCAGTTGGTACAAATTCATAATGAATAACCCCTCTGATATAAAAAAAAGATTATCAACATTGTTGCAACAAGTTCGCAAACTTAATTGTCAGACCTCGTATGTATGTATATATGTATGTATGTATGTATGTATGTATGTATATCTGTATGTATGTATGTATAGTGTATAAAGGTAAAAGAATTACAACAATGATACAAGGGTCGGGAAAGAGTGATTAGGATTATTTTATTATTATAAGGTACGCGCACTACCCATGAAGTGGTATAATACTATTCGAACGTGTATGGCAGATAGCAGAATTTTAGTTTCAGAGAGGTTCCTTTGGAATGGCGGCATTTATAATACCAACAGGCATAATGCAAGCAGAGATCAATTTCAGGAATCAACATCCACTCTGTCGCCCTGGAATTCAGATCTGAAGACTAGTCCACAATAGGAAATGGAGAGAAAATCTAAGACTCAAACAGAATTCCATTGATAGAGATGAATTATATTCTGTGTGAGTTAGAGGCTGTATCTGTATTTGCAGTTATATACCCTGGATGCTTTCAGGGGCTCAGCTCATTCTGGAGAACTAGGTCGGTACAGGTGAGACCACTGACTACATCTCATTCTTAAAGCTATAATCTGGACATCAGGGATCCACAGAGGCCATGTTCTTCTCTTGACATTTACTTTTTAGTGTATTTTGCTACTACCCATAGAATGAATTAACCACATGGATGCTTCAAGCTGAATGTATGTACTATGGGAAAAACGCAACGCAGGAAGTAAAAAACAATATAATTTACCTTATCATCCATTTTCTTGACAGGCACTTTGGCACATGGAGAAGGATTAAATTAATAAAATTGTAATTTTATATAATTTTGCTTTTAAGGAAGAATAAAGGACATTTTATCTACAGTTATTATCAAAATTGTCCTGCAAATTGCTCTTTTGGGCTATTCAGTGGGAAATGCAATCAATTAGATAGACATTTTCAACAAATTTTCCTACATTATATAACAGCTCATGTTTTTCTGTCTCACTATGGAAATGAACAGTTTCATTGTAAATAAATTTTAAAAATATATAGAAACTCAAAAAATTGAGTAAATATAGTTTCAGAATCCATAGATACACAGTTGTTGTTTTGTTACACATTTTATATAATGCACAGAAAAATACTTAAGTGGGGTACTGACTTAATTTAACCTTACCTCTACTGAAGAAGTCATTAATTCTTGTCAGCACTATCTGCTAACCTTCCTTTGAATCTTTTCATTGCTTTCAATTTTCTCCGTCACCCGTTATTGCAGACAACATTCATTGAATACCTGGAAAACTACAATAATATTTTCACTCCTTTCCATATATTTAACTGTTGTTTTTTTCAAGGTACTTAGTCTTCACATGTAGCTGAAGTTTTTACATAAAACAAAGTTTATTTATGTAAAAACATAAATGCATTTGCGTCACTCTCATGCTGAGGCCCCAATCTCAAATCACAAATTGTCTGAAAAGACTCCAAAGAGGTAAACTGTATTTATTTCTCCAGCCTCATCACAAGTACTACTATGCCTCTCCCCATTTCTCCTGATGAATTCAATCTTGTTCTCACATGTTATGTCCTCTGCAGATTCCTCCACGTTTCAGCCTACACCTTAGATTGGGTTAATGCCTCATACGTTCACTATCATTGATCAGTGTCCTTGAACATAATTTTTAATTGTCTTTCCCTCGTTAGCTTACATGTTTCATAATGGCAGAGACTATGTCTACTGTGTTTGCTTTTGAAGCCAAGTGTAAAGTTTTTGAATATAAAAATGAAATGTTTAAAATAGTAAATTTTTAGTAACATGTATCCTCTCCCTGTGTACATATTATTCCCTCTTGGAATATTCCTGCCCTCTCACATACTTGACTGAATCTTTCTCTTACTTAAGGCTTGAATTAAATGCCAGTGCTTCAGACTTTCTCAGCATCCTCAACCTAAAACACAACCTTCTGTACCACTCTCTCAAAATACTGTGTAATTTTCCAACATAGCACATGTCATGTTTTATAATACTTATTTCTTTCTTTGCCTATTTGTCTATGTCTCTCTCACTGTTAGGTCCCTAAGGGCAGTGAAAGTGATGACTGTTCATTTTCTCTGTCGTCCTGGCAGAGGTCTGCACACCATGAAACAGTGCTCAGTAGTCAGTTATATAGTGACTGGTGGATGGGAAGTTTTTGTTTGATTTTATCTGTTTGGTTTTGTTTAGAACTTGTTTTTATTTTATGTTCTGTCTTAGCAAAATAAAGTTTTCCAACATCATGACAACTCCCGGTTGTTTTCATTGTTTCTGGTTCATGAAGCCAAAAATTTGCAAAACATTGTTGCAGAAAATGCAGTTTATATTGACAGGAGAAATGCAAAAAATTGGGGGTCTATTTAATTGGACATTTGATAAAAGAAGTAACCCTTGCTATTTGCATTTTACTTCACTAGCAGAACACTGTTTAATAACAAGATATATTTTTTTTATTTTCAAAATTGTGATGGAACAGTTGCATGCATCACTCAACAGTTTATGGTACTTTTCCCTTTTGTGGGTAAACTGATTCATAGTTACTCCTTTGTTGTCTGTGTCGAGATTCAAAATCCACAAGTGGACACTGAAGCTTTAAATTGCTTGTATTCTAATGGCAAACTGAATTTTTCAGCTCATTTATGCAAAATAAAGATTACCTCAGACCTGGGAGTTAAATTTGATTAGAATTTCACTAAAGACATGCATGCAAAGTGAGTAATGTTTCTTTCTAACAGATCTGTAAATAATATGTACTCCTTGCATAATGATAAGTGTATCATTTCTGAGGCCACCTTCAAGAACGGTGCAAGAAAAATAGTTATCTCTATCAGTTAACAAATGAATAATTTATGTATAATGATTTGGAAATTGTAGTCACATAGAAAAATTTTTAAAGAAGAACAGTATCTCCTATACAGATGCATCTTGAGAAATAGGTTTTATAAAACCAGTTTTAATGATGTTCTTGCAAGAGTCTGAATAGGATTTAACAACAGAAATGAATTTAAAATGTTCATCTATTATTAATACTGAATGTATAAACCCTATTAGAAAAGAGGAGGGATAGTTTAATAAGACACCATCCTATGGATATGGATGTATCCGTAACTCTCAAGTGATCAGTATATTCATCCCTTCCTCATTAAAAATGAATGGCAATTTTGTTCGTGACACACTCAAATATGAACAATACTTTCTAGAAAAAGAGGCAAGACTTTTAAAAACGGTCGTTTATTTATTTTCAATATAACTTTTCAGCGATACCTTTGTAGCAAAATATTTTTCACTGCAACTGGAAATTTGACTAGGAATTTATTAAAAAATTATTGCCATTTCCCTTAGAAGGGTGTTTGCATGAGATGAACTTTAATGGTCTAAAGACTAAGTTAGAGGAGAAATAGGTCCCTTCAAAGGCCATTGTGTAAATAGTCTCCACCTTTACTTTCCCACCACAGAAGCTTCCTGTTGGAAAATAACACTTTCCTCTATCAAACTTTAAGGTATTTAACCTGTAAAAATTGACTTAATAGTGTTATAATCACTTAAGCATAAATTAATGAATTTATTGACTACTTAGTCTGTCAGGAGAGGACGGGAATTAATGGATGTGTTCCTAGTGATCTCACAACATAAAATTTGACATTAGGAATAGCAACAACACCAAAATAAGGAGACAATATTAAGTAAAATAACACACAAATACTGGGAAAGGGACAAGACTATGCAGGCAAGTTATAATGTATATTTTTTCGTATTGTAAAACCACACTATATATTTATCAAATTGTCTTTCAGCTAAAGATGGTTTTGACAGAATCTTATTCCCCATTATATGGAATTGTGCTTATACTATAAAGTTATTGTATGGAATATTTGGCCAAATAAAGTTACTGGATAGACTATTTGGCCAAATATGTAATGTTTATTTTTATATTATGGTTTATAATATGAGTATATAACAATAAAGGCATTTTAATACTTCAAATCCATGTGATATATCATAAATTACTAAGCTGCTTTCCTATTTTGTGACATTGTATAAAATAATACATTTTTAAAGGAGTGAATTTAATGTTTTTGAACTTGTTAATTTAAACCAAAACATAATGTTACACCTTTAAAAATGTATTCATTCATTAGGTAAAAAATTATATATATTAAAAATTGATTGCATTCCATTTCATGCCTGTTGTAAGTATTGAGGATACAATGATAATGAAATACCCTGTTTCCCCCAAAATAAGACCTAGCTGGACAATCAGCTCTAATGCATCTTTTGAAGCAAAAATTAATATAAGACCCAATATTATATTATATTATATTAAAGAGCTAGTCTTACATTATAGTAAAATAAGACCAGGTCTTATATTAATTTTTGCTCCAAAAGACGCAATAGAGCTGATTGTCCAGCTTGGTCTTATTTTGGGGGAAACACGGTAGGTATGAGTCTTGATGTGCTAAAGCTTACATAATAAAGAAAAAAGGGCACGGAGCAAATAATCAAATACCCACAAAAAAATGATGAACTGTGGTCACTTATCTCTGGAAAATATAGAATAATATAGGAAATTACACCAGGGTTACCAAATGTGGATTGGGGCATATTGGAAACATGCCAGAGGAATTTATATATAAGGTAAGACCTGAAGGAAAAATAGAAAGTTATCAGCAAAGAATCAGTGAAGGGCACTGCAGTTAAAGGAAGCATCATGTGCTTCCATGTCCAGAGATGATTAAAAAAAAAAAGTTTAATGGATTCAATCATGTAAAAGTAAACCAATGTGGCTGGAAATTAGTGAAGGAGATAAAACTGATGCAAGAAGAGACTAAAAAGTTTCCAGATAAAGAAGGGACTTGTTGGCAAACTTTAGGAATTTGAATTTTGCATGATACTTATCAATGGCCCATGAGGACACTTAAGAAGGAAAATGATACACATTTATTTCTGTTTTGAGAGTAAAATTGAGCTTCAGGAGAATAGAATGGGGGGATGGTAAGGTAGGTTAAAACATGAAGAGAATTATTAAGGAGGCATTACTGGCAAGAAATATTTATAACTTGAATTAAAGAAATTACAGTGTTAATAGATAAAATTGGATAGATCCGAAATACATTTTGAAATTAAGTCACCATAACTGGGTAATTGACACGTGGCCTAAGAGGAGAGAAGATCGAAAGGGCTTGCCCTCAGTTTTCAACAAGCAGCTGAATGGCTTAACCATTTGTAGACTGAAAAGTCTGAAAGAAAGGAAGATCTATAAGAAATATCTAAATTGCTTTGAGGATGTATTTTGTGTAAAGTCAATAAAGACATCTGAGTGAAAATATCTAGTGCTTAAATGGAAATAGAACTCAGAGGAGAGTTTTTGAATCCAGATATGTTAGTTGGTGTTCGTAGTTCGTATGTATTTGACTGTATTGGAAAGACAGTAAAACCTAGAGTGGGGGGAAGAGAGAGAGACATCAATCCAAGGCAAGACAGTTTTTTTGGGTTTTTTTTTGAAGGAAGAATGGAAGCATGTGGTGAGTCATTCTTAGAGGTCAAATAAGATGCTATTAAAAAAGTGTCCAATGTTAAGAAGAAAGTGTTAAGAAAACAAGATAACACTTTGATCCCTTCCAAGAATTTCATGTCAATTAAGATGAAAACAATTTTTAAACACCTTTTGAAATTAAAGTCATATCAAACATAAGCATGTCTCTGGATCAAAAAATAGAACAGAATAATGTCCTGTAAGGAGTTCTGTATCAACAGATAAACCTTGGTTGCAAAACTAGAACATTGAGACAGGAAGTCAACTTCACAGGTGTTTTGGGAAACTTCAGTTATCAAAAAAGGACAAAATTGGACTTGTGGAGTATATCTGTGATACTGGAGATTGTTGTTTATAAAGCCGTGAGAACTTCACTTTCCCTTAGTTGTATAAAGCTGAAAATAATCTTACTACACAAAAAATGAGTAAACCCTGATTAAACTAACATATCATAAATTCCTTTGAGTCCATCAGAAATCTGAGATCATAAAGCAACCTTATAATCTAAAATTCAAGAAAGGGCTAAGTCCGTCTGGAGAATGGTGGAACAAGGGAATTGTCTGAACTTTTGTGGAAGTTGGGAAAAAGAATCTCTGTATGACCTCAGTGAAATTTAATCAGCTAAGTTATGAAGAACCACTGAAGGTCAAGTTGTCTACCTTGTCAGCCTGAAATAGCTGAGACTATAGTGTACCTAAGTCTCTACTGCTTGACTACACAAAACAACTAGCATTCTGTAAAAATTTAACATACACACACACACACACACACACACACACACACACCCAATAGGAGCCAATCTATTGTAATGAAACAGCTACAAAGAAAACTATATTTACGAGTGACTCACATATTGTAACTATCACACAGGAAATTCAAACAACCAGAATGAAAGATAGCAAATCGCACAGTGGGAAAGGTGCACAACATGCATTGCAGGGCAGTGTATTAGCCTGGGATTTCTAGAGAAACAACCAGTGGGACGTATTAGTTGAAATATACTGTATATACTATGTATAAATACATCCAAATATATTTCATATAAAGATATTTTTTTTTTTTTTATGAGGAAGTGGCTCACATGCTTATGGAGGCTGAGAAGGCCCAATGTCTGCAGTTGGCAGACTGGAGACCCAGGAGAACCAATGGTATGTTCCAGTCTCACAGTAGGAGAAAACAGATTTCCTAGCTCCAAAATGCAGTGTGAATCCACACTTACTCAGACATTTTGTGGCTTTAGGCCTCCAAAACATTGGATTAGGCCTGCACACATTGGTTAAGGCAACATGATTTTCTCAGTTAATTCCAATGTCAATCTCATCCAGAAACCCTCTCACAGACACACACAGAATAATGTTTAACCAGACACTTGCTGGGTACCCTGTGGTCCAGTCAATTTGTCACATAAAATTAACCATACCAGGAGATACCAGCAGAGATGCAAACTGAAACAGGCAAATGGAAATACCAAAAATAATTTTAAATTGTCAGATATTTAGAAAGACTCAACAGGCACTTGCATATAGACTTGGAAGAGCTGAGGATAGATGCACTGAAATTAAAGTGGAGTTAATAGAAATGACCCAAAGTAAAACAGAAAGTGAGAGAGAGAGAGAGAACACACTCATTTTTACAACAAACTTGCTTTTACCATAACATTTATAATAATCAATTGCAATTTTTTTCTTGGATATATTTTCCTAAGTAGGCAATGAATCTCCTCAGTTTGGTGAATGCATTAATTTTTCTCGTATTTCTCTGTGTAGCTCACTGACCACTGCATTGAAGAAACTTGATAAACATTCACCAAATTAATAAATTACTTATTTAATATGATTAAATAATATAGATAATATTAATAATAAAGAAATAGGATCTCCTGGCTACAGACTTCAATGTAGTATTTATGTATAGTGTTTATGTATATGTTCAATTAATACTTTTAAATATTTAAAACACTTTTTAATTTATTCTTCTATGATCAGCACATTTGTAAAGATTCATGACTTGTGAAAATCTAGGCATCAAAAGTTAAGAATAAAAACAGCAATTTCACATAGTTTAACAGTTTATAAAAGCACGAGTTAGCAGATATTGTAAATCACTAACAGAATGCACAACCGTTCTGAAAGCACAATGTAACCATGCTGAAAAGGGCTGTAGATATAACTTGTAGCAAGTCTTTTAAAGCATCGTCTATTAATCTTAATTTTTACTGTTGCATTTATCAGAATTAACGCATGAAAGATTATATATGTGAGCCATTTATATGGTAATGAAATTGTGTGAAATCTGGTATGCACAAATCAAACATTTATATTTGCTTTCTTTCTTGCTATGCTTATTTTGTTATATTTGTGATTTGTAATTTATTTTCATATTACATATTTATGAAGGAAATTATAATCTATATAGCCTATATTCACAAAAGATACTGTATTATAAAGACTTTGTCAGTCTTTTGCTGATGTATTTGTCTCCT
Source organism: Rhinolophus sinicus (assembly GCF_057876585.1). Taxonomy (NCBI): domain Eukaryota; kingdom Metazoa; phylum Chordata; class Mammalia; order Chiroptera; family Rhinolophidae; genus Rhinolophus; species Rhinolophus sinicus. Next base: position 180,629,228 of record NC_142516.1, read on the forward strand.
TCTCTAACATATTATAAACATATCCTCAAAATAATGGTATATGCAATTGCATTCTTAAGAAACTCTAGATACGTAATTCTAAATGAACTTGGAATTTGATCAGTCATTGACAGAACATGTGTAACAGGAAAGTTCATCATAGAAAACTACTTATAAGTTTAAAAGTGGTATTCTCCTCCCACGCCCACACTGTCCCAAGGATTTGAAGCTAATGAAAACCTGGCACAAATCGAATTATTTTGTCTATATTCTGGAGTTCCAAAAGTTATCCCTAGTCATATTTTATATTTTGACTTTTTACAGAACTTTAGTTTTTGCATAGCTAACCCCTACTGTCCTTCATGTCCTACTGGAAATCCAATTTAAAAGGCATCCGTTCATCTTCTCTTCTCTCAAGTTGAAATTGTGAATTGGTTGTATCATCCTCATTGCTTTATCAAAATATTGTTTAGCCATTGCTCCTATCCGCAAGCTTCTTTATAATTTTCGAAATGCGATTAAACTGGATATTCAATTAGTTTGAAACTGGCACCTCATTAAGATTTCTTTTTTCCTAGAGCTTTGGTTTTACCTGCAAATTTTTAATAAACACTTGTGAAGTTTTTAATCTTTTATTCTATTCTATATCTTCTGTATTCTCTTCCACCTTTCCTATTCATTTCAATTTAAACTTCAAAAGCCATTTTTCTCCTCTTTGGAACTACACATGTTATTATGTAATAAAATTCCATGAGAAATCATTCAGCAAACAATTCAGATTTACAAGTAAGTTCACAAAACCTATTCTGCCTTTGTGTTTTTTGGAACATAAAGCTCCAGTTTTTACTAAATTAAATTATTTAATATTTGATTATATATACATACATATTAAAATTTAATTATGTAACTAGGTACATACATATATTGTAATTTATTTGAGGTACAAGTGACGTATGCATTTTGAATGTGTACAGCTTGATGATTTGACATATGTATACATTGTGAAAGTCATGACAATCAAGCTAATTAATATATCCATCACCTCACACTGATACCATCTCCTTCCTTCCTTCCTTCCTTCCTTCCTTCCTTCCTTCCTTCCTTCCTTCCTTCCTTCCTTCCTCCTTCCCTCCCTCCCTCCCTCCCTCCCTCCCTCCCTCCCTCCCTCCCTCTCTCCCTCCCTCCCTTTCCTCCCTCCCTCTTTTCCTTCCTTTTCTTTTCTTTTTTGTTGGTATGGTGAATCATTTAAGATCTATTCTTTAAGGAAATTTCAAGGATAGAGTTTGTTAACTATAGTTAATTATAGTCACCTAGTTGAACATTAGATCTCCAGAACTTCCCATCTTGCACAACTGGTACTTTGTACCCATGATCAATATCTGCTTTTTCCCTCTTTCCCCCAGCCCTTGACAACCAACATTCAACTCTCTGGTTGTAGGAGTTTGTCTATTTTAGATTCCACATATAAGTGTGGTCATGTGGCATTTGTCTTTCTGTGTCAGGATTATTTCACCTAGCATAATGTTTCATTTAGTATCATGTCCTGGGGTAATTTTTAATATTTTAATGTTAAGAAGCCATAGATAGATAGATAGATAGATAGATAGATAGATACACACACACACACACACACACACACACACACACACACACACTGGACAATGCTAGTTTACACATTAAAATATGATTTTATATATAGATTTATACCTACCTATTGGTAAATAAATCCCAAGTTCTACAATTACTCAGCTTGCATTGTGGTTCGAAACTCTCGTGTGGGTAGATGGATATGGGAAGAAGAGATAGACAACAAATCTGCAGGCAAATAAAAAACTCAGACGTGGAAGATACAAATGTCTAAAACTGTTCATGACCAGAGCAAGTGGCTGGTACAGAAAGCATGAGCTCCCTCCTAGCCCTGCTGAATGAGGTAAATGGGATCGCTGTGATGTTGGTGCCTGAGAACGACTTGCCAGCCTCCAGAACCTTCCCTGAATAAGTAGGAATAGAAAGATGGGCCTCAGCAGGTAGCTGAGATACAATTAAAAAGTAGAATGAAAGATGTAACCTACATTCTTATTTTTCTTATTTTTCAGATGAAAGAAAATATGCCCCTCTCTGAGAACACATAGCATGCGTAGCAAGAGAGAGTGGGAGTAGTAGAGAGTTTAAAATCCATGTGTTCTACATTGTTATCATGCTCTGGCAGTTCTAAACCCATCAATTATCATCTACTCTCTCGGTCCTAATCCAGCCAACTCATAGCCCTGCTGTCCTGGCACCAGTGCCACAAAGTGCTCTGGGGACAACCTCTGGGGCTTCCTGATTCAAGGGAATCTGCTATCCTGCGTGCCTTCCTCCACGGGAAGTTAGTAAGTTCCTTACATCAGGGAGGGAAGGACACAGGTGAAGGAGGTGGAGGAGAAGATGCATGGGGGTGAGGGGAAATAAATAAGACACGGTTGACTTTATTTTGTATTTGACTGCTCAATCTGTACATTTCGCCTCTGAATTAGAATCTCAAATAAAAAAAAGTTTTTAAATCAAATTCATGTTTAGGGGGATATCTAGCAATAGAAAATAATGCTGAGAACAAAAAATTCTTGGTCTTTAGATGTATTTTAGTAATTAGAAGCAATTATATTGCATGTGTCTTAGTTGTGTAGTAGGCTACACTATGTAGGTTGTGTCAGCATACTCTGTGATGTTTGCATGATGATGAAATCGCCTAACTACATTTTTCAGAACCTATCCCTGTTCTTAAGGGATGCCTGACTTAAACGTAAGGCTGGAAACAAAATCTTCTAGATGGAAGCATAAAGGAAAAGCTTCATGACATTGACCATGGCAATGATTTCCTGATTATAACAGCAAAAGAAACAGGCAACTGCATTTTTTTCTAAATCATGGGCAGGACATTCCAATTCTAGGAATAAAATTATTTTCAGGATATATGACAGATAAAATTTGGTGTGTTATTGCACTGAAAGCACCATCCATTGGTATTATTTAATTACATTAATAATGTGATTTATAATAAAATTATGATACCCAATATTGTAAATAATTGTCAACACCAAACAAGACAAATTCCCAAAACTTCCAGAACCCAATTTTGAAATAAATAATAACAAAACAAGTTGATGAGATAATTATGTATCTTAAATTCTCCATCATTCTGAATAGCAGAGACCAGATTATGGTCAAGTTTAATACTACTGACTATTCTGTCAGATACAAATATTTGGATTATTTCAATGTACTGAATGATCAGTTGTGGCTAAGGGATGAGTTATATTATTTTGTCTTCAGACATGTATCAATCCTAGTTAAAGTTTCTTAGAAATATTGACTAAAAATGCATAGTCTATGTCTTTCAGAATATGCTAGTGTAAATCAAATTGAACATTGGGCATTTGTGTTATACCAATATTGTGTATCTTAGCTTTGTTTCATTGAGAAATAATTCAAAATCTGTGTATTACAAAAAACAAAAAAAAACAAACAAAAAAACAACAACAAAAAAACCCCCACATATATATTGATTTCCAGATTGCTTATCAGTAGTTGAAGATGAGTTGTTTAACTTGCTCTACATTTCTTCTCAGTCTGATACTGACACTGAAGACTAAGTCCTTTTTAGAACCTGTTGCCCTTGAGGCCATATGAAAAGAGTGAGAAGTGGCAGAAATATAGGTTCCTTTTAAAGTATCAGCTCAAAAATGGCACACTGTCACCTCTGCTCACATTGATTCAAGAAAATTATATGACCATGTCTGAACAAGAGGTGGGGAAGTATACCCTGTCTATATAAGGCAATGGGGGGGGGGTGTGCTTGATTCTCTAAGAGGGAAGGAATAAATTGCCCTGGATAATACCATAATAATACATGTGTTTTAATTTCCCTTTCCCATTAGTGCATGAACTCTTTGAAAACAGGAATGACCATTAATCATCCTAATACCATCTGTAATCTTTCAAAGTGTTTTACAAATATATTTGCTAAGGGATTTGTAAGTTCAGTTGAAAGCAAAATAAGTCAGACAGAAAAAGTCAACAACCATATGACTTCACTCATATGTGGGATATAAAACTGAAAGCAACAAACAAACAGACAAAAACTCCTAGACACAGACCACAGTTTAGTGGTTACCAGAGGGAAAGGTGGGAGGAGGGGTGTGGTAGCCGAGGATAAACCGGGTCAAATATATGGTGATGGAAGGAGAACTGACTGGGTGGTGAGCACACAATGTGATATATAGATGATGTATTATAGAAATGTACCCTGGAAACTTACATAATTTTACTAACCAATGTCACCCCAATAAATTTAATAAAAACATTTTTAAAAAAGAAAGGAAAACAATTATATGGTTTAGCTATAGGGCCTATCTGTGCCTATTTCTGTCATTGCTATTACAATTTCTATATACCTTTGATACTGAATATAAAGAGAAAAAGAAAAGAAAAACAGCCAGATGCTCTGGGGCAATTCGGTCATTTTTCAAAACAATATAAGACCGCATATTCACAACTGATGGAATGTTCTCTCCATGTGAACAGAAAGGTCAGCATTGGTAGAGGCAGAGTTTCTAAAAGCACTGCATCCTGTTGCCAGAGTTTATAGGTACCATTCAAAGATTGAAATCGGGGGTTCTTAGTGGTCCCAGGGGGTAAAATTCCTGTAATTGAGATTTACACTGAGAATATAAAGAACATTAAAATGCCATTAACTACAAATACTCACACTCTGATAATACATTAAATCTAATTATTATGACATTATAGAAATATGTAGTAGCCAAATGTTCTCTAAGCTATTTACAAAAGTGAATATAAAAGTGTATTTGGCATCAGAGAACACGTTAACTTAATTGTAGTGAAAAAATGCCGCTGAGTATGTAGAGAAAATTCAGCACAAAGTATATCTAAGCTCACAGTTCTTATGAATAGCATGGGAAATTGAATTCATGAAAGTGAATGACTCAAATGGACTGGTTTCACAGGACTGAAAACTGAAATGGAAGAAAGAAAGGACAAAGAAGCATGCTATGCCTCAATTCCTTATTGGTTGTTTTATTTTCTTCAATTATTTTTGTCGCTGTTTTTCTTTTTTTTTTTCTCCTCATTATAAATTGTCTTTTGAGTGGCATTACTTTGATATCCTAAACAAAGCCTGCCAAATTTTCCAAAGGCAAAATTTTGCTAACTGCCAATTGAGTTTTGAATGTTTTGTGTTAGCAATGTTAAAATCACTAAATGATTTTCTAAGAAATCACACCAGTGGGCTATGTTTTACCCTGAAAATCAAACTGCCTGAGCAAAGATCTCCCTGGTTTGAAAATAACTTGAAACAAGTGGGTATTTTAAAGGTAAATATGTTATGATCATGCTTAAAATTAGATGTAAAACACAGAAAAGACTATTTGCTTGTATAAAACCCAATCAACTAGAAGGGTCTGCCTTTACCCTCTCTTCTCGTCCCCTCTCTCTCTCTCTCCTTCTCTTTCTACTGATATTTCAATCTTTCTCTGAATAGTCCAACTTACATTTCATGAAAGGGATATCCTCCAACAAATGTTCAAGCTTTACTACATTTCTTGTGTACATATAAAAGAGACTAATTTAGAAGCAACAAAATGTGGACCTATGTCATTTAGTAATCTTATTACAAATATAAGCCAATGGGATCCCCCCAAACTATAATCATAACCACAAAATCATGTTTATTTACATCTCACATCCAGAGACAAAATACTTCATTGTCTATATAAAGTGTATATATAAAATAATTTTTTAAAACATTGTTTCACCATTCAAAAAGCCTGATTTTTCACAGTTTGGACAGATCACTGAGATTATAAGTCAATATAAATATGAATGCATCATTGCTTTTATGTAAATAGGATAGTTTGGGATATTGTATTTTAAAGGAAAGTTGTGCAGTGTATAAAGAACAAAGAACAGCATTACGAAAACTTAAACTGTCCAGGCTCTTCCTTATATAAATAGAATTCCTAATATACATCACATTCCATATTCTCTGCATATTTATCGACATCAATGCTGGAGATATGTTTAAAACTTAAAACCAAAATATAGTCTTTTGTATATGCCTAGATATTTACCATTATGTTGCCCTTTCTTCATTTCTGAAGTTCCAAGTTTCCTCTGGTATCATTTACCTTCAGCCTGTAGCATTTCATATCAAGCAGGTCTACTGGCAACATTTTCTCATACTTTTCTGTCATTTGAGAATCTTTTTATTTCTTCCTCAATCCTGAACAATGTCTTAAAACATATTAAACTTGGGTTTGACAGTTCTTCTTTCAGAATTTTATTTGTATTGTCCCAATGTCTTGGGCTCCTGTGATTTCTGTTGAGAAATCCATTATCATTTAAATTATTCTCTCCTCTTATGTATTGTTTTGCTCAAGTATTTTACTTTAGTTGCTATCAAATTATTTTACTTTTTGTGTTGAACAGTTTCATTATAATTTGTCTGTCCTGCTTTTCATTTAGATTTTTCTGTTGGAGATTCACTGAGCTTTTTTGATAAATATGCACATTTATGTCTTACAAACCAAATCCAGGAATTACGTCCCTTGTTAACAAATTTATTGGGGTTACAATGGTAAGATTACATAGAATTACTATATGACCCAGCAATCCCTCTCCTGGGTATCTACCCAAAAATTTGAAAACAATTATCTGTAAAGATGTATGTACTCTGATGTTCATTGCTGCATTATTCATGGTGGCCAGGAATTATTTCTTCCATTTTATTCTGACCTAAATCTCCTTCTCTTCTCCATATTTAATATTCATTTTATAATATTTCTCTGATAATTACAATATTTATGGAATGTCAAGGTTGATTTATGTTGATATTTTTCTTTTGGGAATATGTCACATTTTCTCATTCTTCATATGTCAAGTTATTTGGATGTTTTTTGAACATGTAAATGTTATGTAGACTCCAAACCTTGTTATAATCCTTTGGGCATATTTTTTTAAGAATACAATAAATGTGGCTACACTCACACTGAAAGTTCTGCCTCCAGAACTTTCTGGAGATACTCCAAAGAAGCTCATTTTCCAAAAATTGTGTCTAATCTACCTTGGTTATTTCCTGCATATGAACTGATAGGATTGATCCTAAGATTTGGTCCGTGTACAGTCATCAAACATTGCTCTACGCTAGTTGGTCTATGCCAACCATGCTCAGTTCTGGGGTGAATCTGAGACTTGTCCAGTTTCACAGGCAGTGAACAACTGCTAAACATATTTACATTTGTAACATATGAAAGGAATCAACAGAACATACGAGGAAATATGCAGGTCACCCCAAAAGTACAGGAAAAATAGGGAAAGACATGCAAAGATTAGGAATAATAATTTTTCAAAGTGAAAACATAAATGCAAAGAGTAAAGGTAAAGAATATGATAATCACACATGGGCGGATTAAAAGCAATGATTTACAAGAAAAATTAAGTAATTAAAAAGCCAAATATGGCTCACTGCACTCTGCTTATAGATGTATAAATTGATACAAGCAATGTTGAGAGAAATCTGGCAATACTAAGTGAAATCAGATATTCATGTCCTATGATCCAGCATTCTATTTATGAATATATTTCTTTGAGGAAAACTCACACAAGTCTATAGTAAGACTTCAATTAAAATAGCCTGTTATCATTTTTTGTTTAGTTGGAAAAAAAATCGCAATGTCCAGCATGAAGAAATTGATATATAAAATACCATGGATATTTAAAGTACTATGAATCATTTAGAAGTGATTAATATAATGTCTTTTTGGCATAGCTATAAATTTTAAGTTCATAACTCACAAGCACAGTGGATAGCCCTGTCAGGGAGGGTATTGGTAAAAATTTGGAGGATTTTAGCTGTCGTGTTGGTGACACCTGTATAGCTGACATCTGGTGTCTTAACCATATCATTCATCAATTGTATTTCTGCACACGCCAGTGGTTTCTTACTGAAAGCACATGATTTTCTGTCCAAGGATTTTCTCTGGTTTTGCGAGTGTGTACAGTTTATGCTGAGAGCACATTAAACCCCAAAGCCATGCTCAACCAATAATGACTAAACATTGGTAGATACATACTCCAGAATCTTCATTCCTTAGGAGACACATCTCAGCCATGTTTTTCAATGAGGTCCAAAGGAGACTACCTTCCAGAAATTGAAGGAATATAATATGGAGGGGAGATCAGTAGCATTTTGGAGAAATTCAGTGGTGGCTCTGATCAGTAGGCCAGATGGTAGGAAATAGATGCTACTAGAATTTAGCTGCCTAAGTATAAATTTGGATGATAGCATTATGAAATAATAGAACAAGTAGTATTGGAAATTGCCTGTTGGCAACAAGTTGGATATAATTATCTTAATGGGCAAAACACTAGAAATGGATTATGGGGACATGGATTCAAAGAGCTATGACAGCAACTAACTGAAGGTGGTTCCTTTAAAGGACACAGATGCACAGCCAATGAACAAGTTGTTCTATACCCAAAAAGGATCAATCAGAAGTACCCAAAAGTATACAGCTCCTGCAGTATAGGCTTAATTTCTCCACCCAATATACGTATGTGAGCCAGTTGTTAGATCCAGAGGCCCATCATTTGAATGTAGGGTTACACCCTCTGTGACCGTTCTGTTGTTCTTTTAGTGTATACTTGGATTCGTATATATGTAAGCTGAAAATCTTACATTGTGGGGCAAGAGTCATCCTGAAAGAAAAGGCTACTTGGAAGCCCCTGAAACTGTCACTCAATTTAGCCAAGAAAGTAAGTCAGAAACAATACCAACCCTGGGTGAAATGGATAAGATTAGTCTCGCTTCCAAATTCTTAAAGAATGCAGTGGTGGTGGGCCCTATCAAATTGCAATTTAATTCCTGGTCATGTTTCTGCAAAAAATCAGGTGGATCACATGATATTATAACTATAATCATCACCACTAGCATTTTATTAGAATGATAACAATATAGTAACATCTTGGTATGTGAATCTTACTTTGGCAAATCAGTTTATTTTAATCTGCCTCAGGAAGATGTGTCATAATTATCATCCGTCTTTAGCCAGAGCTTTGTTTATTCTCCTATGTATCCATTTCAAAGAAAGCTTAATCATCTTTACACTGTAAATAATATGTTGCTCACATTTCCCCATAATATTATAGTTAGTTCAAATAATCTGAGAAACTGGCACCGAGAGGATTGGATGGGCAAAATATTTATCAGGGAAACACTTGTGAGGGAGAAAAGGAGAGGCAGGCAGAGATGGCAGGAGAGCTGTGGGAATGCAGTGCAGTCGGTGAAGGAGATGGAAGCAAGGAGGGCTGGATAGAGAGTCTCACGCTGCAGCAGAGTTCCAGGAAGGTTTTAGTCAGGACAGTTGACAGTTTCATGACAGAGTATTTCAGTGTACAATGGGGATGGCCCTGCTGTGCTTGGGCCATTGGTGGAGAACTGCCTGTGACAAGTCTAGTCTTAGCAAGAATTTGTTAATGGAGTCACAGTGGGGCAGCCTTGGCTGTCCATCAAATACGTTTCCGTCAGCAGCAATCTGAGTACTGTATTTTGGGGTCTACTACAATAATACATGCTAATGGGTTTCTTTGAAGTTACGCTTGCACATTTCTCTATTTTAACATCTTACCGGCTCCCCTTTGCCAGAAATTCTGCTTGTTTCTGAGAACCAAATTTAAACATCACCTTTCTTCTGGAGATGAAGTATTTTGGAAGAGGATATGCACAGGTATCAGCCTACTTACATTTGATTCTTGATGAAAGTTGTATTATCTTTCACTGTTTCTAACCTCTTTCTATCTTATATATTATAACAACATACAGTTATCATGTTGCATTTATAGTAGTCTACAAATCTATCAAAGTTTCTTGGGTTGGATCAAAGAAACTTTGATCCCAAAATCAAATCCTTACATTCATGTGTCCGTGACTTCTAACATGTACTTTGACTCCTAGTGATCACTGTTTAAAATGACAGGTATGAAATAAGTGAATCAATACGAGGTCTGATAATTAATTTCATGAACTTATTGCAACGATGTTGCTAACATTTTTTCATATCAGAGAGATTATTCATTAGGAATTTGTACCAACTGGACAGACAGTTAACCAAGTTTATTATTTGGAAGTGCTGAAAAGGCTATTGAAAAAGTTAGACGGCCTGAATTTTTCACCAACAATTCATGGCTCTTGCATCATGACAATGCACCAGCTCACAGGGCACTGTCTGTGAGGGAGTTTTTAGCCAGTAAACAAATAACTGTATTGGAACACCCTCCCAACTCAACTGATCTGGCCACTAATGACTTTTTTCTTTACCTCAAAATAAAGGAAATTTTGAAAGGAAGACATTTTAATGACATTCAGGACATCAAGGGTAATACGACGACAATTCTGATGGCATTTCAGAAAAAGAGTTCCAGAGTTGCTTTGAAGGGTGGACTAGGCACTGGTGTCAGTGCATAGCTTCCCAAGGGGAGTACTTCGAAGGTGACCATAGTGATATTCAGCAGTGAGGTATGTAGCACTTTTTCTAGGATGAGTTCACAAACTTATTTGTCAGACCTAATATAACTAACTTGACTTTTGTTTCTTTTACTTGTACGATACTGTTAATAATCATTAGATATTATAAAACAACATACTCTAAAGATTCTCAACAATTGATCATTTTTTCCTGACTTCTCTTCCCCGACTACTCAGGCAGCTATAGAAGCTTCTATAGAATTGGTATTGCACTAATTATATATTATATGACTTTTTATTTATCTCCCCTGTTAAACCAGGGTATGCTGAAAAACAAAAACTATTGAATTTCATTTGTATCTTTATATTATCAAAATTAGGAAGCATATTTTTATGGTCGACTAAAACAATTGTTACTGAATTCTTATTCCATTTGGACTATAATAATTTTTTTTCAAAGTGTTTTGTAAAATGTCATCTAATTTAATACCATAAATTGAACAGCAAGTTATTATCTTGCTTTGTTTAATAAAAATATAGATTCTCATCAATATTACATGTTTTACCAGGAAAATAAGGACAAGAATTTTCTGTTCCTAAAATTATATTTGCAGCATGTTTGAATTAAATAGTCTAGTCTTGCAATAGCTGTTCTCTCTGACAGGGAGAAACTTCTGGTGAGATGCTGGAAATAACAGATAGCAAATATAATAAATTAATGGCTGTTTCAAGAGCACAAAGATGGAAATAAGTCCTTTAATAATAAAAAGCTGTAGAAATATTAAATTACCATGGAGAAGGAAGTGTGGAAATAACCCAGAACAATTTTTGTTTAAATCAGGAGTATGTAAATATGTCTTTTTTGAAATGCATAATGGGGAAATCCACTAAAAATTTACAGGTATCAGCTCTGAATTGTAGATCAGTAGTAGATAATAGAGAGATTTCATTCTAGATAATCCTTTCCCTCCTAGGTTTCTCTTCAATATGTTTTTATTTTTTTCCCTTTCTTTCTTTGTGTGTATGTGTGAATTGGTTTTGTTTTTGTTTTGGTGATATAAAGTCCAAGAAATGGACACACACAAATATACACGATATATACCTACACATCATACACACACAAAAATATATACATAGATAACACATAAATATCTCTATTAACTAACATATTTGTATAATGAAACTAGTAGTAAAGAGCGTGAATTATAATGAACACTGTCCAAATAATAATTATTTTTTATTAGTAGTAGTAGGTAATAATAATTATATCACCTGCTCTTCACATATTTATATCTATCTATCTATCTATACAAAATTATATTAATAAATATGTTTATTTTACTATCACTTCCCTGACTGTGGCTTAGTGATAATGTGAAGAGGGTAACAGTAGGTACAGGTAATTTGTGTGAGTTATGTGGAGAGAGAAAGGAGACAGTTATGTAGTTCATATTTTAACTGCCTCTTTAGTGTGGAAAACAAAGCTACATAATCCAGAAACTATGAAAAGAATACTGAAGTATAGTAAGTGGGGGATGCTATAAAATATAAAAGTGATAGCCCATGATTGGCTAACTGGTTATACCATATGCTATAGATTACCTGATGTTACGTATGTAGAGTAGAAATGCACAATCTATTAGATTTTCCTGACTTACAGCTAGTTCAGTAAAATTTAAAAGTGATACTTTGACATTGATAATCACATCAGATGGTTACAAAACAAGAATCTGACATGAAAAACTTAGTTTTATAAGAAATTAATGTGGAAGAGGCAAAACATGTTTGTAATCAGAATACATAACCCAATTTATTCTATTCATATTCTGATCTTTAAGAATCTCTTCTCCTTACCTCCTCCGAACTATCTGTAAGTTAAGTAAATACAAAGAGCATCTAGACTAGAAAGGGTCAGAGTCTTGCTTTGCTTGGATGAAAAATGGTTACATATTGCACATGAGATTCGTATGTTTTTTTGAATCATGGGTTTGATGGGAAAGTGTATTCCTCAATTTTATGCTTTAGGTACAGACTGCTTCATGTTTGCCTCAGTAGCATTTATAAGTGCGTCATATTCTTTTCAAGAATCCATAAAAACCAGCACCATCATTTAAGAATTCTATCTTTTTTCCAGTAGGCACTCTTGTCAGATTTTGAGGCATCCCTTTGCATAGCATGGGGAACACAAAAAACTTTGGTTTTGAAACCACTAGTCCCCATGTGTGCTTAATGCAGTGCACAATGTAGCTATTTATTTTATGACATTTTTAAGTGAGCATTATATGATGCGATCTCCAAATAGGGATGTTTATAGAGCTGATAAAAGAGTACACTGCAGACAGTTGGTAAACTGTCTCTTAACGGAACAAAATACAGGAAATGCAAGACGCCAAGAGAGGATGATGATATGGATGAAAATAAACTCAGTATTGTGTGATGTGTCAGGCATATCATTTTAAATGAATGTAGCATCCCCTTTCATCCTTTATATTTTAAATGTTGGTTTATTCTTTTGAATGAAAGCTTTAAAGTATGAGATCTGTATTCTAATATTCATTTGAGCATACAATTATTTGAATTATTAAGTCCTAAGGATTAACAAAGTAAAATGAGCAATAAAATTAAGGAATATTACATTGTCCTTCTTTTCTTTACCAGTGTGTATTTGGTTCAGTGTGCTAGCCATGGGCATTTTGGTGGCTAGTTTGAAAATTTGTACGCAATATTTTCATTGTCACTTGAAGAAATTAAAATGTATGAGTATGATTCGCTAATAGGAAATTCTCCTCTTTCATATTTAAAACACTTCTTTAATTTATGCAAGTCTATTTTTTTCTTATAATCTCAAGCTGGAGATGAAAATTTATGAAGTTTTAGCTAATTCCTGTTAGGTGAAGTTCCAAAAGAAAGGATCTATTTATTTGGCCATGCTCCTGGTGTATCACGTTATAAAACTAGCATCATAATCACATATCATATAATAGTGATATTTATATGTGAACGATTTTTCAGATGATTTAGCATTCCTCATCTGTCACTACTAGTTTTCCTTAGTATATATTACAACTCCCCAAATCCTCAAAACATCCGTTAATAAATCACATATTTGCCTTCTGCTCCCTGACTTGACTTTTCAGAACTTTGATTTCTCTGGTGCTAAGTTCAATGCTTCCCTAATGTACTTATTTCCACATACTCACTTAGTCTCTTCCCAAGTGTCATTTGGGAATAACTTTTTTCTTAATAAGCTCCTTTGACAACTCAAACTTTTTCGGTTAATTTCCTCCACTTGCTAGTACCAAGTAAATACATACCTAAGATGACACCATATTCAAACCCCTATCCCAAACAGGATATTCATACTTGACTTCAGGATGACTCATATGAAAGGCGTATAATACACTTTAATATCCTTTATTACTATGTTAAAAAAAAATCAGTGTTACCATATATTCATTATTCAGCTGTAAAAAGCTCACAGTTACCTCTGGTGTAAATTAGTCCTGAACCCTCTTAGATTTTTGGAACACCCTGCTCTCCTCTTTCTTGTCAGCTATCAACACTGGATAAAATTGTAAAAAATATATATATTTTAAATCAGTCCATATAACACATGAGGTTAAATTGGATAGAGCAGTTTGAATTTTATTTTCCATTTAAAGTAATAAAAATAAAATTTTGAGGGAAAATACCCCCACAAATTATTGGAATTTTATTAGTCTGGCTCAAAGTGAAAACTAATTAATTAACTTTACAAAACATAGAAAATAATAAACAAATATGTAGATAGGTAAAATAGTTGTCTATAACAGAAACATGTGAGATTCCAATTCTCAATTTAAATTAAGCTACAGTAGTTAACCTTAATTTAAAAAAGTCAGAGACTTACATAATAGACTAGCAATGGAAAAAATATTCCTGGTGACCACAAATTATATATTTGGACCTATATTTTTAGTATTTTCTTTCATTTTTGTAATTTTCTCCATTTTTGTAATGGAGGCTAAAACTATATCCTTTATTAATTTGTTAAGAAAATAGAGCTAAATTCAGATACTTTTGGTACAACTATTTTTTACTTGTGTTTTCAAACTATTAAATTAAATTATTAATTTAATCAAAACATCTAAAAGAGGTGGAACTTTTTTCTACATTCCAGTGTATTCCTTTCTGGAAACATCTGAGTATATCCCTGGCCTTCATGAATAATACAAGATCTATTACGGAATACAATGATCCTAGTAATGTTATATTCTTTAGTATAATGGTCATCTATCTGATGCTACATTCTATTTTCCTCTTCATCATTGCCTCATCATCTTTGAAATAATCTAATTTTCAGGAAAATAGAGCTATGGTGATCAGTAAAAATTATCTGACACTTTGTTTATGGCATTATTCTATTTGTAAAAGCAGCAAAAATACTTTCCTCTTATATAATTTAAGATTAAGTTGAGGGAGATTAAAAAATGAGGGACATGAGAATAATTAAACTTTTGCTTGTGTGTTGGCTACTTATATTAATATGCTATGAATACTAAATTTAGAGATAATAGTAAGTTAGAGCGAGATGTGACCTATAAAAACTGTATATGAGTGTAACAATTTATACACTGGCTCTAAATGAATTAGTATACCTATGTGAACAATGCAGTTATTTATGTTTTCTTGTCAAGTTTCTCTTCATTATGCCATTGACTACTAAGGTATCCACTTTCGCTGAGGCTCTATCTTTAGATTTAGACCTGAAGACTAGAAGCAGGTAAACTTTTAATTATGACTGGAATTTCTGGTCCTGTTATAAACTACTTTGAATGCTATTTCCTTTAGTCATGTTGCCTCCTACTTAACTTTAGGGAATCAGTTGTCTCATTATTCATATTTCCCACAGATTATTAAATTCAACCTGTCATAAAGTAATTATTCAAAATATGAACCAGTTTCGATCTTCACTACACATAGTCCAGAGGTAGCAGAATCCCTTTTTTGAATTGTTTTTCCAATTATCCTTGGGGTTCAATTAGTATATGTGATTACATAGGAGAAAGGATTTTAAAAAAATAAAAAATCCCCACAGATTTCTCTCAAAGTCTGGCTCTTTGCCTCCAATGAAGGGTTGAGTGAGAAATATGGTAGTAAGCCAACCTGCCCTTCTTCCAAAAGCGGCCACAATAGAATCTGCAGGATTGAAATAGAACATTAGGAGTTTAGTTTGGCACTCTGTACTTTTGATCAGTACTATATTTGTGACATGAATTACTGGGCCAACCGCCCAGAGAAGCTCTGTGTCTGGCTGCCCAGTTTTGAAATATGGAGAAGAGTTCATGACCACCATGCTTTGTAAACACACATTTCTGAAAATTATATTTCTCTATTTTAAAAGGCTGTGAGATAGCCAGATGTGTGTATTGGGAAAAATCAACCATTTTGTGAAAAAGCTTTTGTGTTCCATTTTTTAAAACCATTGGTATCACTTGAATTGGTTACACATTGTTTTCTGGCAGAGTCATTTCTGTATTTCTATAGTTGACTAAAAATGATCAGCATTGAAATTTCATTCAAAGGTTCTACAAATGTATCATCAGTATACTGTGTTTTATTAAATCTACTGTTAGGAAATCTATGGGGCCCAGTGGAAAGAACAAGAACATGACCTTTGTGTCAGGGAAATCTGTGTATGAATCCAAATTTATTCACTTGTTCCTGGGAAAGCATGGGCAAATTTATTAACTAAATTTCCCAAGGTTTTCTTTTCCAACCATCTGTAAAATTGCCTCATTGGGAGGTGGTGAGATAACCTGACAGAAACATGAGATTTCCTGAGATATTTCATGAGATAACCTGACAGAAACATCCTATGAGGTAATAATTATCATTTTATCCATTTTTCAAATAAGGAAATTAAAGTTTAGTAATTTCTTTATTGTCAGAAAGGAGACAAGTGGCTAAGCTCAAGTTTAAATAAAGACAATGTGACCTCCAAACCCAAAATACATCTAAACAAGTACTAGCCCCTTTTGTATCATGTTACTTATCTGCCCATCAATGCCCTGCTAATCATCATCATTATTTTTAATGTCATTGACATCATTGTCTCATAGTTGTTGCATTCATTAAATTGATTATCACACCATCATCATCTTCATCATCATTATAAACACAAATTGTCAAATCTGAAACACCATTTATGTTGCGTTCCTATAACCTCCTAGCCATGTAAACTTGAGCAAGTCATAACTTTTCTAAACCTCAGTTTTCTCATTTTCAAGCTAGAAGTGATATTTTTACCTTCACCATTGTGTCACTGTGATATCTAAATAAAGATATTTGAGTAAAATATTTAGAACAGTGAATATATATGGTGATTGTAAACATGGTTAACAATAACTATTTGAATGATTGATAGGATGAAGTATAACTCTTGAGAGCCTTACTGGGTGGTTGATAATAACAGTTTTTACAAACCTCCTTTATATTGACTTTAAATTGATTCTCCAACCCAAAATACATCAAGTTTAAGCCAGGATATTGTAATTTAAAATGCACTAGGAAGGACAAAAAAAAAAAAGAAAAAATGAACTGAAGTCTTAGCATTGTCATTAACAAATTATGTAATAATTTGCAAAAACTTGTAACCAGTCCAAACCTCATCTTCCTCATCAAAATCTTAAGAAATGGCGAGCAGAACTTTCCTTACTTGCCTTCATGTATAGTGGAAAGGATTATATCATATTAATAAAAAATAAGTGCTGAATATCAATAAGCCAATATTAAGGTAACATTATTTAAATTATTAATTCTTTCCAATAAATATTGTCCTAAGTAAATTAATTTTTTGAATAGGACTGGAGAAGATGACTAAACATGTCTCCGTATCAAATCATGTGATTGATGCGCTGATTGATTAGGGCACAGATGCCATTAATTTTTGATTTTTTTATACAAACAGAAATATGATCAAAAGTGAACCACAAATATCAGTACTCTTGCAATTGAATGTCATAAATCAGAAAGTAATCTAGGAGAAATAGTGAAAGTTATGTCAGCATATGAATAAGTGAATTATTAATAATCCTAACAGTTAGAAATCACAGAGCACAGCAGACTAATACATAGAATAATAAACTTTTTCTTTTAGTCTAAAAAATATTTAGTTTTCATTTATTCAAATGGCCATAATGAGGGCAGCGCTGATTGAATATTTTGACCCTTTCTACATCACTTATTTCCAAGGCAAAATTTTACTGGCTCTCTTTCTCATTAAGCTTCTGTTAAAAATTAATTCATATTCAGAACTGAAGGTGAAGAAACCTGGCCATTCATTTAGATGATTAATTAGGAAGAAAAATTTTATTCAGTCTGAAAAAATGATACACAACCCTATTAGCGACTGAACATTGGCTGAAAATGAGATGTGATTCCCAGAAGTATGATTCGTTTTCCTGGGTATGATGGAATTACTATTAGGATTATACTTCTGCTGTCTGAGCTCACTTTACAGCACGGCAAGACATTCCAAATGTGGTAATGACATTGTCTAACAAGTAGCCATTTATTTAAAGCACCAAATTTGAACTAACATTGAAACTGATTTACTCACATTTTTTCATATTAGATTGACAGATAGAATAAACTTTGTTTTCTAAAAGAGAATGTTGATACCTGTGTCTTGCTTAAAGTGGAATAATTTTTAACGGGTAATACACAGTATTAGTCTTTTTACTCATGTTTACTTCTAGATTTTATTTCAGGGTATATAGCTCTGAAACAAATTGTTGTTACTGTAAATGAAACAAATCAGTTTAAGTTGTGACTGGATAATTTACAGATAGTTTTTCTAACTAAAAATATAATCTATTGCTATAGCAGTAATAACAAGTCAAGACTGCAGGAAGTCTGCCTGACATAAAGGGTTGGAAACTTTAGAGCACCTAAACATGAAGAGAATAATAACAAAGGAAATAAATGAGATTTATGGTTTGAGAATATTGCAAATTGAGTTAAGTCAATTTTAGTAATGGCATTTATTACTTTGTTTTGTCAGCTATCAGTAAAATTTAGTAAATAGAGACAAGCATTGGTTAAAGGTCTTTCTCATAGCCATTACCTAAATCTGTTACTAAGTGGAAGCAAATCTAGAGTAAGACTTTGACACACATGAACATGTGTTGACAAGAAGGCAAAGAACTACTATATGACCTGTAACTTTGATAAAGCCTTAAGTCTGTCATTTTACCACATGAAAGAAACCTTGTATGGAAGGTTTATTTGAGATTATTATGATGATATCCCAGAGGCAGACTTTGCTTCCATTTTAATCTGAATGCATGAAAATCTTTTATTGATTAAAGATACAGGGCTGGGTGGAGTCCAGACCCAGGGCATCATTCTGAAGGGGTAGCTTCTGATTCTTTAGAGTTTTTAAACATTCTTCATGGAAGATAAGGGGGCTTAAACAATATTTCCCTTCAAACCACATGTCTTGAACATCATTTAAGTGTAGAAAAGATGTATAAGAATTATGCTAATTAAGAAATTATATACTGCTGGTCAGAGATAAAGACAGTTGAAATATCTCTCACTCATGTATTTGAATCCTAAGTAAAAAACGCCTGTAGTATATATTTTTTTCTTAGTTTTCTTCACATATGACCTACCCAACTTTAGATTGTACATTAAAACTAATTGACATCCATAATTAACTACAGTTAATGCTAACATTTCAAAAATAAATGACAAACAATATAATATTCACCCCCTAAATATTTAAGTATGATTCTCCAGGAAAATCAAAATATCCTCTTACGTTGTGAGAATTACATTCTCACAAACTTTATAAAAATTTACTAATTGATTAAATCTCATGAAATAATGGAATATCCATCATTCATTAAATTCCAACTTAACAAAAAATGTTTCCCCTCCAAATTATCTTTACAGCTCGTTTCCCGTCATCATGATCAAAATTAGGACCAATCACATTTGGTTTTTATGTGCCTTCAGACTCAAGTTTTAACAGTCCTTTTTGTTAATATTCGTTTTAGTTGAAGGGAGAAGATGTATCTGATTGCCCTATTTTGGTGAAGTTTTAATTACCCTAATTACTTGTAATTCTTGTAAATTGGGAAGTCAAGAAAAAAAAAAAAACAGATACAAGTTAAACTTTTCTTCCTTAACATTGTATTACACATGATATTTAATGCTTAATTTTAAATTACATGTTACATTGTTTTTGATCACTCCAATATGAGTGATATTGAAATTGATCAATTGTTTAAAATGGTGACAATGTGATTTTTTATATATTGTTTTTCCTTTTGTTATCAAAACACCTTGGCATCACGTGAGTACCCAACATCTTCCCCATTCCTGCACAATTGACAGTACCAATTGATGACTCTTGCCTAAGCTAATGGTCATATTAAGAGTTGAGAATTAGTGATTTAAAAGAAAAATAAACTATAATTTAACCTATAATAAAAAGCTTCTTCTGATTTGGCAGGGCTATTCATTCATTTATATGGGGATGCATTTTCTACTGGAAAGGAATGATAATGTTCAATTATTTGATTTCCACCAAAATTGTTACCTAGTAATCATAATATTTTCAACATCGTTCTCCATGTTTCTGCTTTGTAAGAGACCATTTAGATGGCTCTAAACTTATTATTTTATTAATTTGATGATTAAACATGTCACTATAGCTACAGGGGAATGAAAGTGTGAATTATTATTTGTTTGAATTGTTTCATGTTGTTCTTAAACTTTCTTCAATATCTGATATACCACCCTAGTCACAATCCTTGCCATAGCAAATACATCCTCATATAAACTGGTGAAACTAATTCATCCAAGCCAATCTTGCCCGAGAATTTCCATAATATACAACAATTCTTTTTTTTGCCATTTCTGAGTAAAGTGTATGTAAATTGGTCATACTCTAATCTGTCTTGAACTCACTCATGTTTTAGACCTGCACACTACCTTCTAGTTTCAGTTGCTGTCTGCACCTTCATCTACTATGCTTTCTACTAAAGACTTTTTGGCTGTTTCAGAGTTTCGCCTGTTCAAGTATTACCAGAAGCCTAATGTTTCCTTCTGCTTCCTTGTCTTACAGTTATCTGGTATAGCTTTTAGTGCCTCCCATCATATTTGGCAGTTGGTATGAATAATATATCTGGTAGTTCAGTGGATCTTTTGTTTTGCTAATCTAGTTCTGTTTTTCTCCTTCTCCTCCTCCCCCTCCACTTCCTTCCCCTTCCCATCCCTCTCCCCCTCTTCCTTTTTCTCCTCCTTCTTTAGATTGTACATTAAAACTAATTGACATCCATAATTAACTACAGTTATCAGGGGTTATTAAAGGAGCTTCAAACGTTACTACTACTGCTTTCCTAGAATTTGTCAATCCACAGATATTTAAACGTGGAACCATCATTTAACACCATTTGGGTATTCAATACTGGCCTAGATAAACACTGGCCTTAAATGCTCATAAAATTCTCCAGTCAAGAGTGAGTCTGACAAATTATATAACTCACTCAGTTATTAGGTAAGGTCTTTTGTACGAGATTGCTATGAGAGTTCTAGTTGTGGTTCCCATTCATTACCTTAACTAATAAGTGAATGTGATTTAATCAGGCCTTTTCCTAAAGATTGTATTTAAAGAACATGAAAACATTGCACAGCAAGGATTCCTTAATTCCCACAATTCCTCCTAATGATTGTTTGACAAAGACATTACTCTGCAAACTTATGAACTGACTAGTGATATCCTTGTAAGATTCTCTATCAAATAGTTGCTGTAATTATTCACATTATCTACCTCTGAGGCTGATAAATCTAACTAGAAAATTTTTTAAAAAAAGAAAAAGAAGAAGATATAATCATTGAACAATTCTCACTCATTGGTGTTACGTCATAGACGTAGACCCCTGACTGAGTCCACATTCTACTGTGTACAGAGGATTCCACAACATGGCCTGACTGGACAAATAACTGAATCCTAAAATATAGTGTTATCGCACCTGCCTATAGTAAACTCTAAAAATACTTGTTAGAATAGTTAGTTGTGTTTTTATCAAGCCTATAAGATGAAGTTACATGATTCTTTTTTGAGTCAAACTGTCAATACCTGTTTTTATTTGTGGCAGAATATGATATTTGCTTTTATTGTAATATACCACCTGGTGTCTCAGTTGTGAAGAAAAGGAACCATACCTTCACCTGCCTTAAATTATCTGAGATGATTGATATTATTGTTTTCTACCAAATAACCCAATGATAATGAATGACCAAACTGGATCTGGTAAGTTAGCAACAGAAACACCAAAATATTATTAATACAGACAGAATGCTGAATAGTATGGAAAGACCTCAACTGTTTAAATTTAAAAGACTGTACTGAATTTTAAAACTTATATATCCAATTGAATAGACTACTGAATGCTTGAAAAGGTCTACAGCCCTCTCATCTGACAAACAGTGTCTTATTATCAGAACCAAAGAGATTATTTTGAGAAAAGTATTCTCAGTTACCATTTATTTGAAACAATTATAGAAATTTTAAAAATAATGTATTATTTTATGGACTATTTCAATTTAGGTGGAAACCCAGAAATTACATCACTAATATTTCCAGAAGATCTTTTATCCTACATTCGTATATGACACACTTTTACTGATAAAAATCTAATGTAATGTGTGATTTTGCTAGGCATACCTTATTAAACATATCAAGATCTTTATTATGAGAAATAATTACTTTGCATTACTGTAAGGACTTTATTAACAGATTTGAGTATGTCAATATAACGTAATGAAATTAAAATGATAAAAAAGAATAAAATATTTCAATAGAAAGCCCATAAAGACCACAGTAGAGGAACATTGGAGATAAATAGTGTATACAATAAGTTAATAAATGTTACATTTGATGTTATTCATATTAGTTTCCAGTCACCCCCTGTTTTATTTAAAAGATTATAAACGTAGATAGCCACAAGATAGCCAAAGATTGTTTAAATGCCAACATTTATTATTTATATACAGCAATATATGGAGGGGAGAAAGGTGTTATGTATTCTCCCTTATATCTGTTACTATTTTCTGAAAAAAGTTAGACTACTGCAGCTATATCTATGAGTATAACTCAGTATTGAAAACAGAAGCCATAGGACTATCAATTTTCTTCCATGGGGAAACAAAATGGACAACTTCATCAGTTATCACAGTTGATCAATTCTAAGACACATTTAATCATAAAATTCTCCATGCTATAAATTTACTACTATGTAAGAGCAGAATATTGTGCATTAAGCTATAACTCAATTCTCTTTTCCCTCATGAATGTTGATGACAAGCCTGTCATGTCTTTTCTGCCACAATCCCAAAGCATAGATCCCATGCTTATGATCATGGAGGGGAAGGGCTGATATTCCTCAAACCATGGCATTGAGATTGCGATATAGAACTGGACCCATGTTTCTGCTGTATCACAGGTTATTGAACACTGTAAACTACTTCTTCCAGGGGGAGAATGTGTGCTCCTTAACTAAGCATCTAAAAGCTCCAAAGTCTGTATCTTTCGCCTACACTCTGACATCCAGCGTGGCTAAATCGTGTCCTGCCCTAAAATTCAATGGGTCAAAGGGAGCCCATGCTCCTGCAACTGTACTGTTTCTGCAAATTTTCACAAATAACAGGCTTAATACATACATTTTCTAAACTTTCACCTTCATTATGGATGGAAATATTACAATTACTGAATGAGCAAATTTAAAACCTTAGATGTTTTTCATATACCAATTTAGCGCACGTATAAACGAAATATATAAATGAAAAAAATGGTTAGAAATTTCAAAAAATTCCCTGTCATTCATAGCCTAAATCTTCTATATTAATTTTTTGTTTATAATCAATAATTTCATGTTTCCACATAATGCAGTACTTATGTTCTTAAGAACATTGGTTATCCAGCATTTTTTAGATGAGTACTCAATTACTGTGCCAGAATTTTCTTCCAAGTCACTGAAAACCATTTTTCAAATTTTGATGATAGTATCACATCAGTATGTTCAATTTAACTATAGTCACGATTTCTCCCCCACCCTTGTTCCTGGAATTTAAGTGGCTCTGTACAAAATCACTGGGAAGTTCTGACAAACTTATAACATACACAACATATAAATTATTTACAGTAGTCTCTCTCTCTCTCTCTCTCTCTCTCTCTCTCTCTCTCTCTCTCTCTCTCTCTTTCAAACATTACTAGGAATTTAACAACTTCCTGTTTCATTTTTTTCCCATGGCCACTGATCAGAAGTTCTTCTGTATGTTTCAGAGTTATAAAACAAGATAGCTTCTCTATTTGGAAGTGTCTTCCTCTCTCAAGTCCCATAAAGTATTTGCTTTTTGCTTTCAAGAAAATTTGAAATTGCAGGCTTCTTTCAACAATGAATATTTGCTTCTCTAATGTCTTATTTATGCTTTGCAGTTCTGCTTCTGTGCCTCTGCATACACAATAATATTTTTTGTTTCAATGCTGAGACATAGTTGAACATTTTGAAAGATATTTTAAATAGTAATAAAATGTGATGTGTGTAGTTCTGATAATGCACATGATTCAATTGAAGTAAATACCATATACGTAGCTGAGACCAAGGTCACACATGGCAGGTAATGACAGCTCTGTCATAAGACTGTTACAATTGTGACAATTGTCAGATGCATCCAACTATTAGAAATACTAAAATCTGCAAAATATATGTCTTAGTGTCAATGACATACTTAGAATCAATCAAATAAATTTTTGCATATTTCAGATAAAGCTTTTATCCTAAAATATAGATATAATCATGTCCATAAATTCATTTTTTTACTATAAATCAAGGTTTATTTACAATCAGCTTCTGCTCAATTTCTTGGCATCTTGGCCTTAAGAATGCCCTAAAAATAAACACACTGCAGAGTTGATCACAAATCTCTGAAATTCCCTTTTATTTAGGATCTTAATCTCTGAAGTTGTGACTGTTTCAGAATTTCTTCCATTCCCATATTAAAAAATATATATATTTATTATATTTTAGGCAAAGTTTTCACCTGCTCTTAACAGAATCATTTATGAATATATGCATTAAGCCACTTTATTATTTGGAGGAATGGTATTTGGCATAATGTTATACCTACTTATCTTTCTGAATTTTGAGAACTTTATACTAAAGATTAATATTTAATTCTTCATAATTCTAAAAATATTTTGACATCACTAACCAAAAGGAAATGGTAAAACTGTAAAGGGAAGAAAATTAAAAAGTTGCCAATGGTAAATATCAATGCAATGTTGCTATAACTGAAAGTAAATTGTTGAAGATTTTTAGGTAAAATTACTTTTTGTCTGTATGCCAAAACTTTCAATTAAATTTAAGGTTTATTTAACACTTGGCATAAAATAGAAAATATGACTTTCACTTCTGGCTGAGATGGAGTAAACAGAACCAACTTTATCCTTCTGCCTCAAACAACAAAAAAAGTTGGAAATAATATATGAAACAATGGTTTTCAAGAAAATGGATATAATGATTTGAAGAATCAGAAATAAGAAATGGGAAACAAATGAAGTAAGCCCTACAATTTCCCCAGATTTTACTGCCTTGAATGAATTGCAGGGTATAGAACTGGGAGGGCGAATCAAGACAGAGATGGGATTACACCTGAAACCTATGTAAATTTACTAACCATTGTCACCCCAATAAATTTTAATTTAAAAAAAAAAAGACACAGCTGGGAAAAAAGACACAGAAGGAAGTGAGGCTCAATCAATCAAAACAGACCCAGAACTGACACAGTTGTTTGAATCAGTGGACAAGGATATAAAAACAATTTTAACTGAGATTGACATGTGAAGTAAGCTAGTGGAAAGATTGAATATGTTAAACTGTGAAATGGAAGGTGTAAAAATGACCCAAACTAAATGTGTGTTGAGATGAATACTACAGTGTCTGAAATGAAAAAAAATATACTGAATATTATTAATAAAGGATGACATTGAAGAATAAAATATTATTTTGTTCTACAAACTTGAAGATGTAGAACTGGAAACTACCTGATATGAAACACAAAGAAAGAGAGAAAAAAAAAAAAATGCACATTATCAGTGAGTTCTAAGACACTTGAAGTGGCCTAATACACATGTATTGGAATCTCTGTAGGATTGGAGAAAGACATAGGGGCAGAAAACATATTTGAAAAAGTAATGGCTAAAATATTTTCCAATTTGATGACAACTATATACCCACAGATTCAAGAAGTGTGACAATCTTCCACCCCAGTCCACTCACAAATAAACATCACTAAAACTACACCAATGTGCATCATAACCAAACTTCTCAAAATCAGTGATAAAGAGAAATTTTTTAAAATGTCAGATAAATGACATGTGTGCAGAGCAACAAAGTTAAATACAATAACATTTTTTTTCAATGGAAACAATGCAAATGAGAAGTAGAGCAGTATCATTGAAGTACTGAAAATAAAACTTATTAATACAGAATTCCATACTCTGTGAAGACTATTGTTCAGAAACCATGGTAAAATATTTATTACGATATGCCAAAGCTAAAAAAAAAGTCATTATCAGCATATCTTCACAATAAAAAAAAAAATTAAGGAAGTATTTTAAGTAGATGGAAAATTATACCAGATAGAAATCTAGGTATGTACTAATGAATTAGACCACCAGAAATGATAACTGTATATATAGTTTTTTTTTAAATTAATCTCTTTAAAAGATTATTAACTGTTTAACCAAATAAATGCAGTGTTGTGTGGAAGACATACAATATGCAGAATTAAGATATATAACTACAAATAGCACAAAATCCAAGAGGGGAGAAGCAGAAATATAATAATGTAATACTCTTATACATGAAGGAATTAATATATCTTTAAGGCAGATTGTGATAAGTTAAATATATTATAAACTCTAGCTATCACTAAAATAATAAGTAAAAAAAGTAATAGATAATAAGTGAATAAATGAAATAATCCAAATACTCAGTTAATCCAAAACAAGGCAAGAAGTAGGAAAAGTGGAACCAGGAACAGAAAAGGAAAACAAAGATAGAAAGAACAAGCTGATAGAGTTGAAGTCAATTATCAATAAACATGCTAACTATAAATGGTCTAAATATCCCATTTGGAAGACAGAGATTGTCAGATGGGATTAAAAAGTGAAGCAACACCCAACTATATGCTGCCTACCAAGAAATTCACATTAAGTATAAATATAGATAAAAATAATGGAATGGAAAAGGATAAATCGTGCCAACATTAATTTTAACAAAAAGGTTGGATGGGGTCTAAAAACAACATAGATTTCAGAGCAAACAATATGAACAAATATAAACATGATCATTCCATAAAGATAAATATGTTTAATAATCAAAAAGATATGATGATCCTATCTGGGTACATAGTAAATAACAGAGCTTAAAAATACACAAAGAAAACTGAAAATGCAAGTAAACACATTATCAATTATAGAGACAACCTGAGTACAACTTTCTAATACAGATAAAATAAGCAGAAAATCAGTAATGGTATAGAATACTTAAATAATCCTATTACCCATCTTGATGTAATTGACATTTATAGACTACTCCATTCAATACTAGCAGAATAAACTTTATTTGCAAGTGTATTTAGAATATTTCCCCAAACAGACCATATTGTGGGCCAAAAAAACAAAGCTTAATAAATGTAAAAAAACGATTGAAGTTATTTGACGTATGTTCTTTGATCACACTGTAATTCAATTAGAAACAAATAAAAGGAAAAAATTCTGAATAACCCCAAATATTTAAAACCAAATAACCCTAGAATTTTAACTAAGGGATATAAAAACACGGCCATACAGTGACTTGTACATATACATTCATATCACATTTGTTCTTAAAACTGAAAATAGCTCAAATATCAATCAACAGTGAACGGATAAATTGTAATCAATGTGTAAAATGGAATATGATTCAGTAACAAAAATGAATAAATTATTAATATATGCAACAGCATGCTTATAGCTCAAAGTATGCAGGATAGAAAACAGACAAAAAATACATCCTATACAGTTCCGTTTGTTGGAAATTCTTTGTAAGTAAAATTATTCTATGGTAACATTAATCAGAGTACAGATTACCTGGGGAAGGTGAGGGATTGGGGAAATGTGGGGAGAGGCAGACAAAATGGATTAAAACCAGCATAAGGAAGCTTTTGTGAATAATGAATATGTTCTTTACCATTTTGATGATGGGTTCAGGGTTGTATACAGATGTCAAAATATACTTTACTTTAAACTTATTATAAACTTTATTCAATTTTCTGTATACTTATTATAATAGAGCTGTAAAAATACATTTTTAAAAATAAATATATGTCAATACATGGGTTATTTAGTTATGTTCCATTCCTACTTTTTCATTTAACAAATGAGAACTAAAATATGTAGATTTATTCTATCTTTGTAATATGTGAGCACACTCGTGATTTCTACTTAACATAGGTCATAAAGTGTCTGACAAGTAAAATACATAACAAAAGAATGTTTGTGTGAGATTAACATTTATGTTAGCAGTTATTTGAAAGTTTGGCATGTTTGCTTAGCTTTTAATTCTTGATTCAAGCATATTTGCATAACATTTACTTAAAAAACAACCTAAATGCTTGAAATTGCTTATTAATCATTGTAGTTAAGTAGTCTAGCTGTATAATTTAGCTTTGTTATTCTGACACTAATGCATAAATTTGCATGGTTGCATAAAATGTCAGTATTATAGGTGTTCATACACAATTATTAAGGAATTCCTACTGTGTTCATATCACTAATTAACCTGTGAAGTTTTCTTTATTTTATTCAGAGATGTTACTAAGGTCTAGGGCATTTTGTAGCCCACGACGAACCAAAAACTTATTATAGACTGCTCTACTCAGACTCCTCTTTTCCAAAAGAACATTCCACGTGTGATGAATATCATGAATCAGAGAAGTCTACATGGCTTACACCTGCATTTTTTTTTCCCCTATATAAAAGCAATTTAGTCATTTAAGCCCCAGTTGTTAAGGAGTAATGGCACATTGCCCAATGGCAGCATATATACAAATGACTGAAAATGGATATTCTGATGAGTAACAATACAGGGATTGATGTGAAATACGTTTCTATTTTAAAAGGTCACTAAATTTCAGAACAACATTAATCAGGTATTGGATTTGCAATTAGAGATACTATCGCTTTAAATCTGTCAGACCTGTGTATGGACAGACACAATCAATCACATACTGATTGTTTCCCAAGAAAATGGCATTCCTCTCCTCATGCCATTGGGTCTTGCAGGAGAAACAGTAATATGATTTTTTTAAAGCACAATACAGAAAATTTTATACTTAAACCATCTGAACTATAGTATTCTGTAAACCTGTTGGTGCTAGAAAAAACTCATGCTAATTATTATTATTATTATAATTATTATACATTCAATTGTATATAATTTTCAGGTTTTTGAAGTCTACCTCAATGAAATAGTGTTTCTTTTTTATTTAAATTTTGTGTTTTAAAAAAGAGGCAGAGATGAGCTATGAGGTCTGACAATAAAATTCATGAACTTGTTGCAATGATGTTGCTAACCTTTTTTTGATATCAGAGGGATTACTCATTATATATTTGTACCAACTGGACAAACAGTTAAACAAGTTTACTATTTGTAAGTGCTGAAAAGGCTGCATGAAAAAGTTAGACAACCTGAACTTTTCGCTAACAATTCATGGCTCTTGCATCATGAAAATGCACCAGCTCACACGGCACTGTCTGTGAGGGAGTTTTTAGCCAGTAAGCAAATAACTGTATTGGAACACCCTCCCTACTCACCTGATCTCTCCCCCCAATGACTTATTTCTTTACACAACGATAAAGAAAATATTTAAAGGAAGACATTTTGATGACATTCAGGATATCAATGGTAATACAACTAAGGATCTGATGGCCACTCCAGAAAAAGAGTTCCAAAATTGCTTTGACGGGTGGACTAGGCACTGGCTTTGGTGCCTAGCTTCCCAACGGGAATACTTTGAAGGTGACTGTAGTGATATTCAGCAATGAGGTATGTAGCACTTTTTCTAGGATGAGTTTGTGAACTTAGTAGTTTGACCTTCACATGTAGATCTATGCTGTCTCTCTAAATATTTGACAAATGTCATCTTTTAGGAAATAGAAGGAACTAGATAGAGCTAAAGAAATTTAACAGTAAGATTTGAAGTACTATTTTAATTATTGAAATTTAAGTTTGAAAAGTGTCTTTAAATGGTAATCTTAAATATAATCATTTTGCTGTTGTTAATTTCTCTTTCTCCTTTGACTGAGAATGATAATATTTTTCCATTTATATGTATGACTATTTACATATTTAGTATTTTAACTATTTACTATTTATTTACATCTTACTATTTTAGTAAGATGTCATGAAATATGTTTGACTTAATATATTGATTAAAATTTACAAAGATGATTAAATATTCTGCCTGATTTCATAAGCCAGACAATAGGTTTAAATGTTGTCAAAATGCCATCCAAGAGACATTTGACTGTAATAATTTAATAATTTCAGTAGCAATCTTTTTCTCAGATAATTCCATCCTTGAAAAGTGATGATTTAATGCTATTCATGATGTATTTTCAATCTAGTGCTTCTCTGTCTCTTGAACTTTGTATGTATCTGTGTTCATAAGCTTTGCCACACATTCTGTTTATGGATACTTGGCCATTTGCTCGTAGGCACACATAAAAACATGATGTGAACAAGAAGTAGGGTTCTATTTATATCAGGTAAACTGAGTATACACATCTATCTCAGCTCTATTTTATGTGATTTTTGAACTTAGAAGAAATTTACTTTTATGAATGAAACCAAAACTCTACTGCAACACAAAACGAAAACATGATAGAATTAAATTGACCATGGATTTTATGGGAAGAAAAAAATGAAATGAAATTTATGAAGAAAATATTAAAAGCTGTAATTCAAAATATGTGAAATATAACCATTCTCTAAGGAAAATTAGGGCATGCTCCTGGTTCTGAATCCACAGACACAGTTCTGGGTGGGGCAATCATTGGGAGAAAAAAAATGAAATAACTGAAACTGGAAATGCTGAATGAGTCAGGTTCCCTCATCTGCACTTTTCCCATCCTTCCTATCCCTTCCACCTAACCATTAACTTTCCATCATTACTATACAGATCATATACAATGTGCAGTGAAGGCATTTGGTTCATGGAAAAACCCAATAATTTTATGTAAATTCAACCACTGCCTGGAAGATTTTCTGATGTGACTATATGAGGATCAGAATGAAGAGTAGATTCAATTTTCAAGAAGCTTTCTATCACTTTAACCTACATTGAGATGGTAAGAGGAAAAAGAAAAGAAAAATAAAGCAACTTAATTTTACATGAGTGATATGCATAAAAGAAAAAAAAGATAAAAGACATTTTACTGTAATCAACATAAATGAATTTACAAATTTGTGCTTGACATATTGGGGTTAGTACTTTATTTTTGTCCTAACAACTCTATATTATTGAGATATCACTTAGGATGTATGCCAGACTCATTCCAGTATGTTTTAGAACATCTTCCCCCTCTCACTATTAAACACACACACACACAATTTTCACAACATCGTTGACTGAGTGCCCATTTTAAAATATAACTTAAACTATGCCTCTTCTGCTCAAAAATCCTCCAATATTTTTGTATATAACTTAAAGTAAAATCCAAAATCCTTACAATGACCAAAATGTCATACTAGATCTTCCCCAACACCATTTCATCACTGCCTATATTTCAACCATCCCCACATTAGCTTCCTTATTTTTTCATTGAATATACTGAGTACACATCTTTCTGAAAGCCTGTGAACCTTCTGTACCCATACATAGAAGACTCTTCTTCCACATATGCTTATGGCTACTTTCTTCACATCTCTGCTTCATTCTCATCTAAATATTGAGGGCATCTCACAAACCCACTGCACCACGCACTCTCTATTTAACTTACCATAATTTATTTTTACACTTTTAATAGTAAATTGCACCAATACATAGGATTTATTTGTAGCTATATTCTTAGCACCAAGATTAGTGCCTGGCACCTATTAGGTACCCAATAAATATTATTTTTAATGAATCAAAAAATATAATATTGCATGATTTTTTTTCAGAGTTTTCATGTAAGTAAATTTTCTTGAAGATATAATTTGATTCTGATTCTACATTTTATATAAAATATGCTTTGTTTAGTGATTTGGTATTTGTAATATGCCAACAGAATATATACGTGCATATTTTTTATAGCAGTTGGGTGGAGAAGGAATATTAAAGAGTGAAACAAATCAAACTGACTTTCTTTCAAAATGATAGATTTAAATATTTTAAATATTAAAAAAAAAAAAAAATATATATATATATATATATATATATATATATATATATATATATATACAATTAAAACTTTTTAGACACAGCACCAAAGGCATGATCCATGAAAGAAATAATTGATAAACATGAAGTAAATAATTGATAAATTGGGCTTTATTAACATTTAAGAATTCGGCTCTGCAAACGACACTGTCAAGAGAATGAGAAGTCAAACCACGGACTGAGAGAATATATTTGCAAAAGACACATGTGATAAAAGATTGCTGTCTGAAATATATAAAGAACTCTTAGTAATCAACAATAAGAAAAAATACAACTCACTTGAAAAATGGCCAAGAGACCTAGATACCTCACCAGAGAAGATGTACAGATTGCAAATAATCATACAACGGGATGCTCCACATCATAGATCATGAGGAAAGTGCAAATTAAAACAACCACGAGATATCATTGTATTGCCATTAAAATTGCCGACAACAAAAACACTGACAAAATCAAATACTGGAGAAGATATGGAGCAACAGGAATTCTCATTCATTGGTGGTAGAAATGCAAAATAATGCCGCTACTTGGAAGACAGTTAGTCAGTTTCTTGTAAAACTAAACACGCTTTTACCATATGATCAAGCAGTCATGCTCCTTGGTATTTTCCCAAAGGAGTTCAAAACACATCCACACAAAAGCTGGCACATGAATCTTTGTAGAAGCTTTATTCACAATTGCCAAAACTTGGAAGGAACCAAGACATCCTTCAGTAAATGAATGGATAAATAAATTATGGTATATGTGAAAGATGAAATATTACTACAAAATGCACTATCAAGCCATGAAAAGACATGGAGGAAACTTAAATATATGTTACTATGTGAAAGAAGAGAATCTGAAAATACTACATACTGTATGATTCCAACTATATGCATTCTGGGAAAAGCAAACTATGAAGACAATACAATGATCAGTGGATGCCATGGGATATGAGGAGAAAGGGAAGAATAGGCAGAGTACAGAGGAGTCTTAAGACATTGAAACTACTCTGTGTGATAATACAACGATGGATCGTTGCACATGTACATTGTACATGGATAATGACAACGTGTCATTATACATTTGTCTAAATCCATAGGATGTGCTGCCGCAAGTATGACTCTGATGTAAACTCTGAACTCTGAGTGGTAATGATGCGTCGATGCTGATTAATTGATAGTAACAAATGCACAATCTCCTGTGTAATTTTGATAGTGGGGAGACTTGCATACGTGGGGGCAGGTGGTATGTGGGAAGTTTCTGTACCTTTTCAGATTTCCTTTGAATGTAAAACTTCTCTAAATAAAGTCTACTTTAAAAGCACAATTAGAGTAGGAAATGATAAATAAGCTGCACACGCATACACACAACAAAGTGCAAACATCTTACCACTACCAGAAAAATCAATAAGAATAAATGAACAACTTGGTGTATGAATACACAAAAAATGTGTCAAAGGGGAAAGGCAACATTTTTTAAAGTCCAGAAATGCAAAACAAAAAGAAATGTTACCTTGATTGGCAAAGGGGAGGGAGGTGGTGAGATGGGCAAAATGGGTGAACAAGATTAAGAGGCATAAACTGCCAGTTACAAAAAAAAAAAAAAAAAAAATACGACAAAAGATGTAAAGTCTAGCATAGGGAATATAGTTAATAACATTGAATAACTTTGTAAGGTAACAGATAATTACTGGACTTAATGTGTTGATTATAAGGTATTTAAATGTCAAATTACTATGTTGTATACTTGAAACAAATATAATATTGTATGTCAACTATACTAAAAATTACATTAAATAAAAATGCCAACCACATGCTAAAAACATTACAGAGGATCAACAATTAAAAATTTTAAATAAATGTAATGCTAATAGAAAAATAAATAAAGAGAAAGGAACTTGGCCTTGCAAAGAATTTTAACAATCCACCAGCTACGACTTCTTGCCTCCTTGCCCAGTTCCTTCCATTTTTACAATAATATTCCCTACAGGTCATTAGCAGCGTGTCTCCAGAAGAGTGAAAGCGGTTCCCTATAATTTGCGTATTTACCCAGGCATTTCTTTAGTCTAATTTAAGGATGTCCTGTCTTTTTTCAGTCCCCATCAGTAAAGAAAATAAACATTGTCACTAAAGGAAGCTCTTAGCCGTTGGTCACATGGCCGTACTGCAACTTATATTGGCTAAGGAGTCTGTGTAAGATTTTCTAGCGGCAACTCAGAGGTCCTAGCAATTGTGGCCAGCTCCAGGATGTACCTGGTCAGACTGGCAACAGCACTGTCCACCTTAGATGTTTGTCCATTTGATTACAAAAGTTGGTGTCTTGGGCTTTTTGTCACTTCTGTAGTCTTTTATGGTTCAGGGTGGGTATAAGAAGCTCTCCATGGAGTTACTCTTTACAAAAACTATTAATCATTTGTGTATTCCAAAGTAGTGCATGCTTATTTTAAGAAAATGAAAGGAATATACGACTGAGAATCTAAAAAACAAAAAAACGAAAACAAATGTGAAATCGCAATGAGATATGACCTTTCAGTCGTGCCAACAATTAAGGAAAAGAGGCAGTCAGTCTCATACAATCTTAGAATACATGTAAACTAGAAATGCTCTTTGGAGTACATTATGACAATATGCATCAAAATTTATTTGAGCCACTAGCTCCAAGTTTTAAACATATCCCAAGAAGATATGAGCCAAGTATTCTAAGGTATGTAATAAAGATGTTTAACACAGGCTTTCTCATACTATTAGAAAAATCTGGAGACAACAATTTTAGATTGATTAAATAGGGAAGATCTATAAAATGGAGTTCTATAAAGCTATTGATAAAATGTAAGTTGTAGCTACACGTAAAATTGATATTAGAAGTACTTAATAGCTGGTACAGCATATGAGCCCATCACAATAACATTATAAATAAACATTTGGCTGTCAGATGCATTCTGGGTGACTTTCAGCAATGTCTTTAATTTAGGACATAAAAGTGTGTCTGAGACAGACACGTTGCTAAATGAGAATAAAAGATGTCCATGATATACAATTATATCTATGCATGTAAACAAAGATGAACATTTGAGATAAATCATGCAGTCATGGAGGGAAACAGATGAGAGAGAAAAAGAGAGAGAGGAAGAAGGAGGAGGAGGTGGAGGGAAGGGAAGGAGGGAGGGAAATATTTCATAAAATGAATATGATTCTTAAAATGTTTTAAGCTTTTCAATATTTGAATTATTAAATAAGGTCATATGTTGTTTATGAAAGAAAATAAGTGTTTTCATTTTGATAATTATATTTTTCAAAATATTGGCTTCAAAAAAAATTAAACTTTTTTTTTAAATCAGTAATGTCCATTCATCAGTGCAGAGCCTATATTATATGCCTCATGGAAAATGGGTATCTTGGCTTTCTCTTTTCCCCCACTCTCCTTTCCTCTGTTCTTCTCTTCTTCCTTTCTTCCCTCCCCAAACACACACATATACATACTATCACACAAAAGCTGTCTAATAGTTCCACAATTTGCATAATTTGTAAAGAAATAAAATTACTTGTTTAGATTTAATGAAAGTTCTTCCCAATATTATCTAGAACAAATCTTAATAGGCACACAGTGATGAGTTCTTTTAGGTCTGGATAAATAAGGAAATATAAAAATACTCATCTGTTTTCTGTAGTGTTTTACAGTCTAATTGTAAAAATAGGCCCTGAATGGAAAGAAAAAAAAGCGTGCATCTAGCAAGGTAGCTATTCGAAGAGGAAAATCTAATACAGGTATAAACAATTAAGGAGAAACATTAGGAACTGATTTGAACTGTGAAGAAAATGTAAACTTTAAAAAAAAAAAGAGACAGAGGAATCATGCAAACCAAGGGGCCAGTGTAAACAAGATTAGAATGTAAGATTTGTGATTCATGAGATTTTTGGACTTTATTGTATTTATTTAAATAAATATATGGTTTTACTACAACAGGAGTTTTCTAGCATGGGGATGTCAGAAATAAACTTCAATCAAAAAAGTAGTGGTCAACATATGAAAGTCCTTTTAATTATTTCAAAATCATTCTATGTCATCTATTCATCTATTTAGAATCTGAAAAGTCTTACTAAGTATATGGTACTTAATAATTAAAACTATTTTGCGTCTAGGAGATATATTCAATTTACCTGGTGCTTATTGTTGTCCTAGAAAAGGAACCCTTAATGAATTCAAACAGAATTGTGATTCAAAAGAAATTTTACAGCTAAAAAAAAAAAAATATTACAAGAAAAGAGTGAAAATAATCATCACAGTTTTTATTCCTCTGATTTGGTTCCAGAACAGATCATATTTCATCTGATTATTTCAACCGATTATTTCATCATTTTAAAGTTTAACATAGTGTTTATCTGTGGTCCAATTTTGTATGACATGATGCTGCTTAAAATTCAAGTCAGCCCTAGTCAAAACAGTGTAGATAGCTAAAATGATTCCTATATCCCCCGTTTCAACAAGCATGCTTAGCCTCTCTCTTCTGCACCCCTTTCCTCATTGGTGTAGTACAAAGCATCTCCTGCTGTCTTTGCATCTCCTCCTGTAAGATGTAAAAGGTTGAGTAAATTTTAATTTATTGCCCCCCCCCAACCTTTCCCTTTTAACAATTAAAACCTGATACTTAAATAAATGAAGACTTGGCTTTGAAAGCCAGCCTCCATGTGAGGTGTGCAGAGGCCTTTTCATAGGGTCCTCGGGGCCTTGCTTGCTCGTAAACATCATGGACTTCAACCAAAATTGATGGGCTACACGTTCAGACAGGATAAATGGGTAGGAAAGAGTCCCATAGACATTTTCAGTGATAATGCACAACCAATTTTATTAGTTTGCTTTAGGAAAATATGCATGTGTGCAATGTATAATAATGTATGTTTTTATGTAAGTTAAATATACTAATATATAATAAAACATATATAATGAACAACTTGTTGTCTGGCCCATTCAATTACTTTTCTTTGATGACAGGTTAATTTCATTTTACTAACTAAAAATAGTTATCTGTTGCAGATATTCGGTTGTACTTTCCCATGAAAAGTAGGAACGTGAGAAATATGTCAGTAAAGAACAGATCTCTCCCCGTTAGCTCAGGGGCTATCTTCACAGTTAAGCTGGGTCCTGCCTGATATTTGAACAATCTCAATGTGTCTTTTGGGTGTATTCCTTTAGAATCTCTATCAAGAATACTGACATGAGACTTCAACAAAACCAGGTCAAAAGGCACAAACTGCAGTGGTTTTCATGGTATTCAATCAGGAACGAGGGAATCTGTTACAGAACCTCCCTGAAGGACCTAGATTAATCTGTGTGTCTATAGAACCCAGGATGCCTGTGGAGATTCAGTGAGAGAACAGATTTGGTGGCTATATATCACTGAATTGAGAGTCTACTAATTAAATCTCCCATAAAAGAACAACTATTAGCTTTTGGTAGAGTGCTATCATTTATATAAAGCTGCCATTTGGGTGCAATAAAAAAGTACATCAATAATTTATTATCTATGAATTTTAGACAGATATATTTTGAACTAAATTTAACTTAGAATTTTCAAACACAGAAGCAAATTTAACTGCATTTGAAATGCCATTTAGATACCTACCGGATATTTTATATAAAAAAGAAAATTTAAACATCACATCCAATAATTCATCAACTCACTGAGAGTTTACAATTGCGTGTATCAAATAAAAATATGTAAAACAGTTGTAGTAATTTATTTGAAAAAATTAAAGCATGGGCAATTTCAGTCCTTGTTCTATGCAAATATTGGAACATGCATATCCATCTGAATTGATTTATGTCCATTAACGATAGAATAGTAATTAATAAATGGTACAAGAGTCCTCCCTTTGCCTATATCTTCATTATTTTGAACATGGTGTTACATTCCAATATTGACCATAGAGAACAGCCTAAGGACAAAGTTACATAGCTCCCCAGTTAAGATCTACCCTAGCTTTCTTGTGACCTGCAGTCAGCCTATAAATAAAAAGATGCAGAAAATGTAACCACCTAAAAATCAAATACACCTAATTTCAATTTAGAGACTATTTTTTATTTACTTTAATGTAATTTGAAAGGAGCTCTGTTTCATTTCTGAGCTACAGAAGCTAGTAACTTGAAGGGAAAGCACACTTCTAAAATATTTGAAAGAAATCTTATTTCCTTGCTTTGAATCTGTGGCATTTTTGGCTGCTTCTGAGAAGAATATGTGCATATACGATTGAGCAGAGGACAGCACATCAGTGATTTTTCTAACACTGATAACATCCTGTATCCTATGCAGAGTTTTGGTTTTCTGTATATCATTCAGAATATGTTCAAGTCTCCGTACATTGAGTATATACACATTAAGTGTATGAGATAATACTGCCTTTTACAGAGAAGCAAAGCAAACAGGAAATCCTGAATAGAATGCATTATACTGTATTGTATTTTAAATTGGAACATTATCTTCCTTATCGAGTACTATGTACTAAGTCTCCACAGTATAGGATGTTTTGTGAGTACTGGACTAAAGGAACTGAACAGAAATTGTACTTACTTCTGTCAGTTGATAAGTAAACTAAATAACAGGGGTATTAAAAGGTATATAAAGCTATACATTCAGAGCAAATTTTGCAAAACCTAATAGTTTACCTCATAGTTTGATATTTTATATACACAAACAAGAAAATAAAGGACAACACAGGCATTAGTTTGTGTGTGTGTGTGTTGAAAGTCTAAATTGATTCAATGGCCATGAGTCGCATGCTGCTTTAATGTTTTAAACTTCCTTTGCTTTCACACACACAAAATACTATCGTCCTCTATTACTTTATCTTGCACATTTTAAAGTCTATATTTTACAAAGAGTGCACTGTGTGGCATCAACTTTGAAAAATTACTCCATCTTGTAGGCATATTAAAATAATGTTATACTGTATGTGTAATTTGTCAAAAAAATTCAATTACTTGGGAGAACAAAGATGTCATTATGATTGCAACAAGTTGTTTATGCTTCTCAAAGAAATCAGGAACAAGAGACCTTTCTTTTTTATTCCCTATGTTTTTATACAAAGCCTAAACAGTTCTAAAATTTAATTTGCAAACTCCTAAAGTTGAAATAAAGAAGGAATTCAGTGAGATGGGATTTTGAACTTATTTCTGGGTAAGACGAGGGTGTTTATTTTGTGCATTAAAATCCTGTTGTCTATATTTTCTTTTTCAAAAGTGAGCATGTTCTAGCTTTGGAATAGATTCACGATCAGTGTAATGTTATTCATATAATTATTTGAAATAGTATTATTCCTTAATTTACCTGCCTTTATGTAGCAATCTCAAGCCCCTGGTTTTCATATTTAATAGATACAGGACTAAGAATGCATCAAGAGATGGAGTCCTACTAAAAAGTACCTTCAACTTTTCATCAGATAATTATATTTAGGAAATAATTAACAACTTAATAAGACATTCTTTTTTGCCTTTCTTTAAATGTTTTTATTTGAAAATAAATTTATCTCTCCTGCCTTTTTCTCTTACATCAATATGACTTAAACCAAAGTTGCAGGCTTTCTAGGAGAAGACACAATGAGAAGAAAAGTCAGGGGAAATACAAAGTATGATAATAGGATAATTGAATTGATTGTTATATTTATTGGAGCAAGTGCATGGTTCACTACCTGGCTTGCCTGCTCTGAATAAGACTTGCTTATCTCTCATCAAGTCAATCAATTCTTGCTTTCTCTCAATCTCCAGTGACCTACATGGAATTCTTTAAAAGAGAGGAAACGCAGGAATGCCAAGCCTTCAACACTTCTGCCATTGTGACTATCATTTGTTGATTATATTGAAATTAACTTGTTTCTTCTATCTCTGGAATACAAATTTCTATGACACATATTTCCACATTTTTAAATCTACAGTTGGCATCTTTGAAGGTAACATAGTTTCGATTGTTTTGGAGATTCCCCCTCTCACTTAGAGGCTCCTCTGCCCCTCCCCTAAGTGTATTTTATGTACGTCTTTGGATCTAGACTTCAAGTCAAACCATCTAAATCATATTCCTAAAGTGATAAACATATTCCTGGCATTTTCATGTGATTTGGCAACAGGACAAAAAACTAATTTTATTTATGTAGAAAAACAGGAATAAAGAAATAGTAGTGCTCAGGTCAGTAGAAGAAACATTTGTATATAACTCTTGTACGACCAGTAAAAAAGTTGTTGATCATGAACATTGCAGATAATATGCTGGACCCTTTCTATCTTTCCACTTCTGGTAGTAAATTGTGCTACCAGAATTATTGTGAAATGTTGCACTTGTTGTTGCATTTTTACTTGTTTTTTTCTCCCTGGTTATTGTTCGAGGGCTGAAATAAATTGAAAATACAGAAAGAAATCACACAATTTTAAATTGATTTTGTCTTTAATTCAAATTTTCTATGAGAAAAACAGGTACAAGTAATATTTCCATAAATACATTCTTTGTGTAAAATAAAACATTGTATATATATACATTTTGCCTGAGGGAATGCATGCTTATATACTTTTTTCCAGGTAAGTTATAGTTTATGTCGTCTAAAAAGTCCTTACAGAATTTATTTTTTCTTTACTAAATCTATGTTAGGTATATATATATATTTTTTTTTTCAGTTTATTGTCAAAATCACAACACAATGAATGAATAATTCATCCCTCCCTAACACTCTACCACTCACATACAGCTACATATAATCAAAGGACCAAAGAAATATCCCTATGTGGCTGATATGTGAAAATGGGGCAGGAAATATAGTAGAGAATACTTGAGTTTATGAAGCATGGCAGTAATATATGATGCTAATTTAGTGTGGGTGGTGGGAAATGTGGAAACAGATACAGCACAGAAGGTATAAAATTCCTGATATCCCATGACACATATTTGGTAGACTTCTCACTTTGAAAATTTGGAAGGTGTAGCAATAGCTTCAGCTAGAATTAAGGTAGGTGCTGTCAACCTTTGGGAAAGTTTTACAGAAGGAAAATACTATATTTATTCTTAAGACCAAGATGAGGTAACAAAGACTGGATTTACCTCCTCTGTGAAACAAATGAATAATAGGGACAAAACATGTAAAACCATAGTTTTCAGATATTGAATATTAAGTACCACAGTAGTGTCATTTTAAAGAAAGGGAAACAGATAAGGTAAATTGTATGATTTTCCAGCTAACTGCCTGGACATGCATTGTAAGATTCAGGGCTGAGAGACGGAACCCAGGTGGATCCCAAAGTTAAAGAGACAGAGCTGGGAGATGGGAGAGTTCAAGGCAGCTAGAGTTCACCAAGCGACGTACTGGATAGACAAGAACTGCTGAGAGAGAGAGAGAGAGAGAGATTGAGAGAGAGAGAGAGAGAGAGAGAGAGAGAGAGAGAGAGAGAGAGACAGAGAGAGAGACAGAGAGAGAGACAGAGAGACAGAGAGAGACAGAGAGAGAGAGAGAGAGAGAGAGAGAGAGAGAGAGAGAGAGAGAGACAGAGAGAGAGAGAGACTTTGTCCTGAACAGAATTTACATTTGTGGAAGTCAATTCTTTACCCATTGCTCAACATTTATTCATCTAAGCACTTTGCTATATGCTGTAAAACTAGGAGAGTTGTTAACTGTGATCCTGGCACCAAGAGGTTTTAGTGTGTCTACAGATGGTCAGAATTACATCACATTTACAATATCTGCTGTAATATTTATTTAATATTTTCATAATAATAGATGGTCTAGTATTCTCACACAACTCTTTATTGCTAGCTTAGATAGGAATTATTTATAAAGGGGAATTTAATTTTATTTAGAGAAATAGAAATTAAGTGTATTTGTTTTCTATCATTGTACAACAAATTATTATAAACTGTGTGGCTGAAAATAACACACCATTTTATCCTGTCATAGTTCTGTAGACTAAAAATCCTGGTGGGCTCTCTGGGATGTCTGCTTATGTCTCCCAAGGCTGAAGTCAAGCTGTTAACGAACTTGTATACTTACTGGGTGCTTATTTGGAGGACGCTGCTTCTAAAAGCTCATCCAGGTTGTGGGTAGAATTTAGTTCTTTGTGGCATTAAGATTAAGGTCTATTTTCTTCATGACTGTTGGCCAGAGATCACTTTGAACAGCTAGAGCCTGTTTTCAGGTTCATGTCCCATGGTCCCTTCCTAGTAATAGAATACCTCATTCACGTTGAATTCCTCTCATTCTTTTAATCTCTCACTTACACTACTAGCCAGAAAAAAAGTCCTGTACTTTAAGGGCTCATATGAAGAGGTTGAACCCAAGTGGATAGTAACCTTAATTGCATTTGCAAATCCCCTTTGCCATGCAATAATATAATCACTGCAGTAACAACAGAGGGTGAAGTTCATGAGATATATCTTTGAATTCTTTCTATCATAGCAACCCCAAATCCACTGTAGGGAAACCACAGACTGAATCCTCAAGCCAAACACAGGAAATAAAACCAAAAAAAAAATCATGTTTTTGGTCATTTGTGTTTTTGATAATTATTGTGAAATATGAGAAGTTAGTTGGATAATGGTCATCATATATTTTGCTTGGAATATAAAATAGATAAATTTGAATAGCAACTTCTCACTTGTAGTACAGAAGTACTGGAAGATGAAAAGAATGAGAAATTCTGGAACAGAAATTTGACATTTGGATGCTGAACCAAATTTGGAGGTGCAAGAAGTTTCGATCTACTATAAATTGACATATTTCCAAATACTTAACCTATTAAATTTTCATTTGAGCCCTGAAGGTTTTCAAGCCACTGGTCTATCGGCATCTCTATGAAAAAAATCCTAATTTTAAAGTAATTTTTCCTTAAATCATAGAAGATATAATAAAGGCTACAGTAACTATATTAGTTTACTAGTGCTGCAATAAAAGGGTACCAAAAAGTGAGTGGCAAAAAGAACAGTAATTTATTATCTCACAGTTCTGGAGGCTGGAACTCCAAAATCAAGATGTTGTCAGGGCCAGGGTCTAGTGGAAAACTTCTCGAACTAACTTCTACCTTCTACTTTCTGATATAATATTTGCTGGCAATCCTTGGCGTTCCTTGGCTTCTTCAGTCACATAGCTGTCTTATTGCTATGTTTTCACACTGACTTTCTCCTTAGGCATGTCCGCCTATGTGCCTAGTGTTTCCCTTACTAAAATCACATTAGGTTAGGGTCCACGATAATGAGTTCATGTGAACTGAACTTCCTTTGTAAAGACCCTATTTCCCGATAAGGTGACATTCCAAATGCTAGTGGTTAAGACTTCAACATATCTTTTTTTTTTTTGGGGGGGAGGGGCACAATTCAATCCATAACAGTTACTATAACCAATATCCAAATGAAAGAGGGTAATAGGAAAAGTGAAAGCCGAGAGGAGACAAAAAATTATGTGAACATCAAGAAATGTAAGGAATTTTAAATGCATATTACTAAGGGTAAGAAGCAAATCTGAGAAAGCTACATATTCTAAGATTCCAAATGCAGTACATGCATTCTTCAAAAGGCAAAATGTGGCAGCAGTAAAAAGATCAGTGGTTGTGGGGATGGGGGTGGGTGGGTGGGGAAGAAGAATAGAGAGGCACAGAGGAGGTTTAGGGCTGGGAAAGTACTTTGTATGCTACTATAATCATGAACAAATGTCATTATATACTTTTCCAAACCCATAGAATGTGCAGCACCAAGAGTGAACCCTCATGTAAACTACAGACTTTGAGTGATAATGATCATTTTAATAGTTAGTGCAGGTTAATCTCTGTTTAAAAAAAAGAAAAAGAAAAGTACCATTTTGGAGAGTGATGTTGATAACAGGAATATTTGTGCATGTCGATGGCAGGGGGTATGTGGGAAATCTCTGTATCTCCCTTTCAATTCTGATATAAACTTATAATTGTTCTAAAAATAGTCTTTCAAAAAGCTAATTAAGGTTTAATGCCATAAAAATGTCTGCAAAATCTAGCAACAGTTTCTATAGAAAAGAAAACTATTGAGCAAGTAAAATACACTGAAATTTCCACAGTACATTTTGTTTCCATTATCAGAAAGTGTATATTTATTTGATTAAAAATTTACATCTTAGTGACTTTGCAGTCTCAATTAGCTTAATTAAATTTGATTTTGTTTTATGTTCAATAATCTTATTGTAATTAATATGCTAAGAATTTATAGTTAATA
This sequence comes from Rhinolophus sinicus, assembly GCF_057876585.1. Taxonomy (NCBI): domain Eukaryota; kingdom Metazoa; phylum Chordata; class Mammalia; order Chiroptera; family Rhinolophidae; genus Rhinolophus; species Rhinolophus sinicus. Next base: position 180,673,435 of record NC_142516.1, read on the forward strand.
TATATTTTATTAAGAAATAATATGCTCACAATCACTTTCATGGAAGGAGAGATGCTTTTTTTTTTTTTAATTCTAATTCATATAAACGCCCCTTATAGACTTTCCCCAGCAACAAGACCTGACTGTGGGTGATATGCAAAAGGTCCCCTTCTCCCATCATGGTTCCTAGCTTATTAAGATAAATTGCTTAAGATTGTGGGGGTAACTGAATTGCAAGTGACAACTTTCTCTTTATAATAACTTTGTTCCCAAAAAAGAAACTTAAAATTATTTAATTTTCCCAAAGGAAAAAAATTGTGCTCTTAATCTATGCATCCTAGAATTTTATCTTCTTAGTGATTTATGCTGTGCATTATGTATTTTTTTTATTTGTGGTATTATTTGTAGAAATAAACAAATGATGACAATACGTGTGAACACTACATACCCACATCCATGTTAGAAACCATGAATATTTAAATTGCTTATTGAATAATAAGTACACAGTGCAAAGGATATAGTGCAAACATATATTAAACGTTTTTCTAAATGATAATGAGTTATATTCCAATATGGTGGTTTTTATTATCTTAGGATTTGTCTCTGTCATTATAACATTTTAAGCTTTTTCAGAAATGTTTTAAGGATGTCTGAAAATACATTACTAAAGAGTCCAATGTCGGAAAACAATAGCAATGGAGATCAAATTCTAAAAATACATATTCAGAAAAGATGTACATTCCCAACAGGAGCATAAGTAAAAGGATTTTACTATATCAGATTCTATATAAAACTACTTTGGAAGGGACACATATCAAATGTAAACAGTGGACCTATTTCAGACTATTAACAATTTGATATTTAAATCAATCAATTAACATATGCCGAACCCCTTCTATCTGTGCCAAAGGCTATAGAGGATACTGTCATATTATGTACCAATAGATGATTTAAAAACACTTTGGCAAACTTAACGTTGGTAAATGTCACAACATCTATCCTATTCCAAAATCATGGCTGTGACAATGACGATATAGAGAGGAAATTACTTCTAATTTATTCAGGACAATGATTTGATGACATACTGTAGCATGATGGCAACTTGAGAGAAGAAAGCCCAGGTTTTAACATGAATAAATCAGCCAGCAGTTTGGTGGGACTGGACAAGAAAGTAACTTAACATAGTTATATTAATTGAAATTAATGCAAGAAGGACATGAAATAGACATTGCTTGTTGCTCTTTTCTTATTCCTGACTCATTCACCTGGCAAAGGGCCACGTCCTTCAGTATAAGCAGGGTCTTGTGGTAGCCTCACAAGTCCACCTTAATATCTTCCTTCCTCTAAGTTAGTTGTGGTGGGCTTCATCTTCTTATCAAGTGATTGGTTCAGGCAGGGGCATTTGTTACAATTCTAGCCATTGGGATGTGAGAGAAAGGCTACTGGATTCTTCCTAGAAGACTTATCTCATTCTAAAAAGTATACTTAACCAAGTGATGAATCTTTTTGGCCGCTCTATAAGTAAGGACCCCTGGGAACACAGGGAAAAGCCAGGAGAAAAGCTCGGGGGGAACTAGGATGTTGCCAAGTAGCTGAGTCAACAAATCTCTGAAGTGCCCTGCCTTTGGACTTCTACTGTATGCAATAATATAACTCATTATTTTATCCAATGTGCTGCTTTCTCTTAACAGAAGACAGATATTATAGTTAAAATGTTAAATAATGGCCCCACAATGCTCTTCAGTGAGCAAAGTATTTCTTTCGTTGTTGCTGTTACTGTTTTTATTATCCAAGAGTCTGAATTGGTTAGAGTCCATGATTTTCAATTTACTGTTACAGTCCTCTCAGAAGAGTCCTCCAAGACTAGAGTGAGCAAATTATTTCTTGAACATTGTGCTGGATTCAAGAATATGCTTAGTAAGGGAGGAAGAGGCGTCACTATATCCACACTAGAAGTAACAATCTGACAGCCTATTGGCTAAATCCTACACAAACTTTCAGCCAATGTTTTACATAGGAGATTCCACATAAAAATCTGAATTTCTCTTTCCTCTTAAAAAATGCGATTCCATTTTCTTGAGTGACTTCTTGCATGGCAACTGGGAAGAACAGAGTTAACACTGGGTCTCTAACTTCCTTTCTCCATTATTAGGGAAGCCCCTTTTGGACCTCCAACAGGAGTTTTTTGTAAATACTGTAAGGAGCTTTTGGGTTCTTCTCTAAGTTCATATTTAACTTGATTGTTTATTGTAAATGAAGACAGACTTGGGTTTATGGGATGCAGTTGGATTCATAATGAAAAGTCTTAAGTGATTGATGTAGGCAGGTCACATATGTCCTGTAGCTACATGACAATCAAGGCACATAAACCAAAAAGAACCGACACCTAAGTGGCTTCCTTATGTTAACCTGTACTGCATACAGTTGGCATGTCTCATTTTGAAATAGAACTAAATCCCAGAGTGCCAAAAGAGACTTGGAAATCTGGAATTTCCAGAGGCTGATGACAAGTTTGTGGCTATTTCATGATTGTTTTCATTCTTCATTAGTCATTAGCAATTATCAGTGTTGGGAAAAACCTATGATTTATGTGGCTCTGTTCTGACAATTCAAGCACTTTGGTGATGTATCATCAATTGGTTGGAAATGCTAACAGGTTGAGTGTACCTTTTCAGGGCAGCAGAACTCATGTCCTTTGCATTTACACATTTTATTCTAAAAAGAAGCCTTTGTTCTGACTGTTTAAAATATTACTGAAAACTTAGAGGGCAATTGTGTGGGAAAATATTATAATTCATAATATCCATGAAAATTTTAATGCAATTAAAGTTTTGGCAATATTACCATAATACTCATAACACTATAAAATGTCTCATTCTAGTGTTCTAAGGAAAATCTTAAAATATTCAATGAACATTATCAAATTAGCTAATGTTAATAACCACAATGCTTGTGTAATGGGCAGTACTAATACTAGACATGTTCCATCCACAATAAAAACACAGCAACAATTACAGCAGCCAACGTGACAACAGAATTATGTCAGCAATATTGTGCAAACACATAAAATTTAAATTAATAATTTCATAAAGTATCATGACCTTAACATCCTCTAATTGTTTGACTCACACATAATAATTGTAAAAATTAATTAACAGTAAAAAATGAAAATAGGATGTTTATAGCAAATCCAGAGTGCTCACTAAAAAAATCAGAAATATAAGAATAAACCAAGAAAAAATTTTAAGAATTGCAAGTTTTGCAGAGGGTTAAAAAAAAATACATTAAAATGTAAATGCTAAGACATGTTCCTAAATCAAGAGTCGTATTTGTCACAATGATAATTTTGTGATCTTAATAAAACATTAATTGCATTTAATCTTTAAATGCCTGTTTGGAAGTTACATTCACAGAACTTAATTTGGAACACTTAAAAAATGTAAATGAAATTTTGTTCATTATAGGACCATTATTATCATCATTGTATAAATCTATCCGGGAAGAATAATCTACTATAACAGAATGCCACCAACTGGATGGATTAAACAACAGAAAATTTGTTCTCAAGAATTTTAATATGAGAACGTCTTCATTTAATCTTTATTTGAAAGGTAACTTGTAGCATATGAGGGTAAAGGTGGTCAAATATATGGTAACAGAAGGAGAACTGACCCTGAATAGTGAACACACAATGCGATATACGGATGAAGACCGAAAGTCCAAGATCAAGATCTCAGAAGAATTGGTCTTGGGTAAGAACTCTCTTCTTTGTTGGCGGAGCTATGCCTTTTCACTGTATCCTCACATGGCTTTTTCTCAGTGTGTGAACTCTCCTGCTATCTCTTGTTATTGTTTTAAGGACACTAGAGCTTTTGGATTAGGATTCCACCCTTATGACACCAATTAACCTTAATAACTTCCATAATTAAGACCCTATCTCCATATACAGTCACATTGGAATTAGGGCTTCAACATATTTAGGGGGGAGCAGCAATAGTTCCATGCAAAACATCATCATCATCATCACTCTTAAAAAACGTAGTATGGCTTCGTGCATCCTTTTTTCCTTATTATAAACATAGCACATAATCATTATAAAATGTTAAGCAAAAGATATGTAAAAAGAAAAAGTTCCATGTTATCTCACTCCTCAAAGCCTCATCTTTACTCTGACAGATCTTTCTCTTTAAACCAATCATTTCATAATTTTATTTACATTAAATACTTCGCACTCAATAGGTCATTTTGTTACTAAAATTATCTTTCCTGGACAGTAAATATTGATATAGAGATGTAGACATCACACGTAGATATTTATAGATATAGATATTATATAGATATAGATGTGTGAATAAATATAGCAATACAGTTGAAGACATATATAGAATTAATTTTAAAATCACCATAGTATTGCATTGTATAAAAGTACGTACAAACACTTATTTAACCGATTTTAACTATATAAATGGACATTTTCACAGGTTGGGTTAGCTTGAACACTTTGGGGGCACAGATTAGCATGCAGGATGTTGATTTGGGTATATTCTTTTAATCAATATCTACAGACTGTAAGAGGAAGTAGCAAGATTAGGAGAAGTTGAGTTGTGATGCAAATTACATTAAGTTCTCAACTAAACCCACAAGGGCATATGAAGATTGGATGGTACTTCATGAATTGGGGTAAGGGGGCAGGACTTATTTATCAGTCATTGGATGTGACCTGTCCCTGGAAAGGAAGAATGACTTTGGTTAGGATAATTTCCTTCAGCCAAATATTTCCCCCAAAAGGTCTGACAAAGGCAGTTATTCCTAGAGGAGAATCCAGGCGGCATATCATAGTTTACACCTCTTGTCACATCAACCTCACATTACTCAAAACAGCAGCTCCTTAAAACATAAAAGAGAACCATCCAAGAGCTAAGATATCCATATATTTATAGAACCTTAAAAAGAGTAAACACATTATGCCTTTGATAAGATACTTTTCTTTAGAAGTTTTTTTAAAAAAAGATGAAGTCACAAAAATACAATGTACTTCACACTTGGTAAAAATACTGTTTTGAAGTCTATTATTTTGAATTTCACACTAATGGTCTGAGTATTTACAGTAATTTTCAATGTGTCTTTATAACAGAGACAAGCAGCCAACATTAAAATAGTGTAGAAAGTGATACTGAAGCATGCTAATCCATTCTTCAATAACGGTTTAGCACATGTTATGAATATGACACTCTCCTAGATCCTGGGGATGCAATAATATAAAAAACAACAAAATCCCATTTCTCCATAAATTTATAACCCAATGATAGGAAATAAATAAAAACCAGGGGAATGTGGACTAGATGAACATATTCTTGTCTGTACCTGAAGAACAGCAGCTCCCTAATCCCAGATAGGTTATAGTCATCAAAAATTAATGCAGGAAAAATAATTTCTGAAAAATAAAGGTGAATTTACCTTTGACAATTATAGTCATGAAACTGCGATAGCAGCCTCCATACAAAAAGGAAAAAAAAAAATCAAGTAGCAAAGGGGAAATAAAACTGATGAAGAGAGTTTAACCTAAACATTTGACAATAAGTGTCTTAATATTGGTTAAGGGGCATCCTCTAGAAATGCAGACTAAAAAATGGCAGAAATAAGGCCTCAGTAGGGCATGAGAGGCTGCACAATGAACAGGGAAATAGATTTCACAGGATTAGCTCATCGAAGTAAATAAAAATAAAGACAGGGCCAAGCAAAAACAACAACCCTGGAAAGCAGGAAAATCATTATATACAATTAATACAATTATTACCAAAATGTCCAGTTTTCAATAAAAATTACAAGACTATGAGACATACATATACACAGAATAGTGTGATCCACAGGAAAAAAGCAGGTATTAGAAATGATCTATGAATGGGCCCAGATGTGAATTTAGCAGACAAACCTTAAAGCAGATACTGTAAGTATGTATAGAGAACTAAAATAGACTATCCCAAAAATGTTAAAGGGAGTATAATGACAATGTCCATCAAATAAAAAAAATATATATCAATAAAGAAATGGAAGTTATTAAACTAACAAAACAGATATTCTGGAGTTAAAAAGTAAAATTAGTGAAATTAAAAATTCACAACAGTACAGCTCAATAGTTCAAGAGTTCCTGGAAGAAAGATACAGCAAGCCAGAAGACATATCAATGCACAATATGCAATCTGAAGAACAGAGAGAAATAAATGAAGAAGGAAAAACAAGCAGAGCTTTCAGAAAAATTAGAGACATCCTCAGCACTCCAACATACAAATAATAGAAGTACAGGAGAGAAGAGAAAAAGTAAAATAAAAGTATTTAAAGATATGACTAAATACTTTCCCAAACAGTTAAAAACATTAATCTACACATCTAAGAAGCCCTACAAAGTCCATGTAGGATAGATGCAGAGAGATTCATATCCAGATATACCAATGGCAATATATTGAAAACCAAAGACCAAGAAAATCTTGAACTAAGCAAAAGGAAAAACAAGTTATCATGTAGAAAGGGAAGCCCAATGATATGAACAGTTGACTTCTCCCAAAACAGCAGAGCCATAAAGCAGTGGCAAAGCATATTCAAAGTGCTGAAAACAAAAATAACTAACTAAATAAAATAAATTAATTAAAAAAAATAAAACTCCCCAAACCAAACAACAACAAAATATACATCGATCAGGTATCTTGTTTCAAAAAATTATGAAATTTATTGGAATGACATTCATTAGTAAAATTATATAGATTTCAAGTGTACAATTCTATAATACATCACATATGCATTGTGTGTTCACCACCCAGAGTCAGTTCTCCTTCTATCACCATATATTTGACCCCCTTTACCCTCATATGCAATAAATTACCTTTCAAATAAAAATTAAATAAATATATACTCATATTTAAAAAACGAAGACAGATAATTTGTTGCAGATAGAACGGACTTACAAAAATAATAGAGGATGTTTTATAAAAGTTCTTTATTTTTTTTACATGATGATGACCAATCCTTATAGCACCATTTGTTGAAAAGGCTATTCTTTCTCCATTCAGTTACCTTTGAATCTTTTTGAAAGATTAGGTGACTGTGCGGATCAATATTTTTTCTCTCTGTATCATATATCTGTTTTGCAAATGGTCTGTCCCAAAGGACAGTGCTGAGTAGATGAAGTGCAATTAATCATCTGTATATCTTCAATGGTGAATGTTATGCTGAACATAAGCAGTGTACTATAGTTGATAAAGTTGTTTCCACAGTGGTAATGGGTTTGAGTTAACAATTTTGATACATGTGTACTCGAATTGAACAATTAATTAAAAGGATGTCAGGTGGTAGGAAGCCAAATTTCCTAGTATTATATTTGGTGTTTATAGATAAGGAAGGGGAGGATGTTGAAATTATCCATGTGGTAATGGATCAAAGTGGAGATATCAGTATTCATTCACATTTAGCTAAATGGAGATACAGATTGTTACATATCAAAATACTTATTGATATGTGTATATACATGGGTTAATATACTTACTTATACTTCTTGCTAAATCAGCTAACAGTGTCTAGAAGTGATGACATTCCAGCAGGAATAAGCATACTTAGCATAGCACCTATGTATTACTAAAAGGAACCAGGGATTCATGTTAAAATGAATAGCTTATCCTAGGACAAGAGCAATACACAAGATGATACTGGAGCATATTGTAGTGCCAGAAAGTAAAACAGTGTTCAAAACACACACATACACACACACACACACACACACACACACACACACACACAATGATGGGGGATATTGCATACGTGTTACAGGAGCCAAACTGGAGCCAGAGTGGAATGATTCAAGCAACAAAATGAAATAGTATTAGATTATTAACCAAAATCTAAAACAGGTATCCATTATTCTATCCTGATATAAATAAGTAAATTAATGAATTGATGCTTATGGAAAAACCTCCTATGCAGGAAAACTTACAATAATTTATGTTGATACTTAGTCCTCAAGGAGGAGAAGCACAACTGTCCACTCTTTAAGTGTACACTGCACATAGTGACTTCCTTCCAAAAAGTACAATATTGAAAAGGAGGAAAAAGAGTAACCTTACAGTGGAGAAATCTTACAAACACTATCTCGGCCAGGTCGTCAAGGCCAACATCAACAGCGATAAGCCATGCTGATTGTATGGACACTTGATATGATGTGAGGATAATGACACATTACCACTGTGGTCAGCCACTCTGAAATACATGATCCCAGTCAGAGCATGAGAAATATATCAGACAAATCTAAACTGAGGGCCATTGTAAAAAATATATGGTCATTAGTCCTTAAAACTATAATAGTCATCAAAAACAAGGCGAGTCTGAGAAATTGTCACAGCCAGAGCAGCCTAAGAAGACACGTTGACTGAACGTAATGTAGTATTCTGGACGGGATCCTGGAGCAGAAAGAGATATTATGTAAAATCTAAGGAAACACGAAAACAAGTAAAAAAAATCTTAATTAAGAATAATATATTATTATTGGTTCATGAATTGTAAAAAGTGTACCGTAATAATGTATGATATTAATAACAGTGGAATTTGGGTGTGAGGTACATAGGGCAATCTGTGCTGTGTTCAAATACAATTCTAAAATAAGTTTATTAAAAATAGCTGTATATTACAAATATCCAATAGTCTACTATTATAGGAATTTGTCATTTTTGAAGTTATGAAATAGGTTTCAAAATAAGCTTGGCAGTATGGCAGAGACATGAACTCAGTCAGAGGTCCTGGGTTTGAATATTATTTATGTATTTGGAACCTCGCAACTCTCATTTGTAAATAGTCTTCCATTCACTTATTTGAGCTATTTCTTTTAATAATCCATCATCTATTTTAAAATTTATGTCTAATGTTTATTCTCAGGCAACAAAGCCTTTGTCTATTCACATCTAAGTCTCATAACCAAGTCCAAACCTGCCAGGACTTAGCTCTTGGCACAGGACAATCAATTAACTTCTTGTGCTAATGGCAGGGACCCTTAATATTACTTCAATTTATGCATTACTTAGTTATCAGTTTCTTTTTAGAAGAACAGCATACAGTGGAAAATGTCAAATACCAAAAATGTTGCGTCAATTAAATAACATTTATTAAGGCAATCAGATATCCTTCAAGGGTCAGCTCATACAGACCACCCTGGTTTTTTAATATATATTTCCCCATGCCGCTATGGGTTAATTGTCCTCCTATGTGCAACCACAGCACATCAGGCATATTCATGTCATAATATTTAGCTTACCATAGTACAATTGTTTCTTTCTTTACATCTTTCCCCATTAGAGTGTACACCAAATTTGAGCAAGTTTACTGAACACAAAATATATATTTTAAAAGGATATTCTCAATCAATCAGAGGAAAGACTGAACAAGTCCAGCTAAGCTTCCTATGCAAGATCATGTTTTCATTAAAATCTCAAGGGAAAAAAAATGTTAGTGCCATATATTTTGGAGCTTATCAAGGAAAACCTTGGTGATGCTATGACCGACCAGATGTGGCATAAAGACAGACAGCCATAAATAAATAAAGCCAATAAAAATGGGAGAGAGAAAAACATAGAAAACAGAAGAAAGACAAATTAATGCAATAGAACTTAAAGAAGAAAAGAGTAAGACTAAAATGTGTGTTTTGAAGGAAGAATACGTTAGACCCCTGCCTAGGAGAGAGCCTGTGGCCCTTGTCTCCAGTATTTCAGAGGCTGATAACGGATAAATAAGTTTATAAGATATAAACGTCATCCAGCAAAGTATATGCCTTGATTATATGCCTGTATAAGTAGGATAAGTGTAAAGGTCAATAGATTAAATGTGTAGTTTAATCAGCAAATTATGTAAATCAGTACAAATAAAACACACTCTACAACTTATGATCAGCAAAGCATGCAATTCCATCAGCCAAAAGTAGGTATATTTAGAGAGTTAAATATGCTCTTAAATCAGCAAGATTGGAAAAGAAAAACAACTATAAAACTTCAGATTGGGAGCCTGTGCTTCACCTTGAATCTTGAAGGTGTTGACAGAATGGCTCCCAATCATGGAGGAATTGCTTTTTGGAGACCAGCTCCTAGCATCACAACCAGAAACTGAAGAAAATTAAAAATAAAACAGAAACAAGAACTGCTTAACGACATGTAAAGCAAACAAAACCAGATACAAACTAGAAGAAATGAACTGGGTGAGTTTGTGAATTTTTTTTTCTTTTCTGTTTTATGTCTTTGCCTGAGAGAAGGTGCCGACTGACATCATGAACACTAAAATTGGAAGAAACCTGCAGTCCTACTTGCCTGAAGAACCAGAGCATCGGATCTGGGTTTCCCAAAGCCTCTGCACTGTAAGGGGTGCGGTGTGTGGGGGGGAAACCTCAAAGAACAGAACCAAGAAAAGGAGTCCAAAATCTGGGTATAGAATATCTGGCTGAATCTGGAACCTTCCAGGTGTGGGAGACAGACTTCAAAGCAGCCCAGCTAAAGGTGGAAGAAATGAACAGACATTTCAGCTGCTGCCAACAAAAACATTTTAGAGTTTGAATCCAGACTGCCATCTCTATTTTCTCATTCATATTTTGCCCACAATTTTAGCTTATTTAATTTATACAATAATAATCTTACATGGCATACAGTTTACTCTTGTTCATGTTTAGTACTTATATGGAGATATATATATATATATATATATATATATATACACACATATATTCCTATTTCTATTCTGAAATAACTACTGAACGGAGATTAGAAAGGATCTGAATAAAACAAAAATACCATCAGGCATTGACTTGTCAAGTGGTAGAGGGTAAAAAAAGTTTCAAATTTTTATGTCTAGTATACAATGCTCTCCAATGATAAACTTTTATTAGTTTTTTTCCCCCTAGAAAACTTAGCGGTGCGTTAACAAAAAGAACACCAAAATCTTTGGAAACTAAAAATGAAATTACAGGAGAAAAATTGTAAGATTGCATCTAATTTAATCAACCATATATAATAGGAGCAGCAAAATTATTTTTGTTAGCCACGCATGTATTTACGCATAATCCATGTAAATAGCAAAGGGATTCTGGGTCACAAATGATCTGAAAAAATCACATACCTCAACAAACAGAAAAAGTTATCTATGTAATATAAAAAAAGGTCAAATATTTGTTAGGTACTGGCACTGCCTATAATAAAAAGAAGCAATAAATTGATAAATTATTTCATATATATACTAAATATGAATTACAGTTTGTCTTTATAGTAAAAAATATAATATAGATATATATACACATATACATATATATATTTAATATGTAGAGGTGAAAGGATATACATGTATTATTTTGTTACCGTTTGGTTATATCACATCCTTAAACACTAGTATATTTTCTTTAAAGAAAAACAGTCCTAGGAAATCAATCACATATTTTATTTAACTGGTAGCAGTCATTTTCAACCAAGTATAATTTTGTCTAGAGTCATTTTTGGTTGTCATCCCTGGGGATTAGGGTGCTAGTGGCATATAGTGTATAGTAGCCAGAGATGCTGCTAAGCATCCTACACTGCAGATTCCCTCACTCTGAACATGTTTGGTCCCAGATATCCATATGCCTCGATTAGGAAACTGTAGAGCACACTAAGACAAAGTCACGGTATTTTGCTTCTTCTAGCTTTTTGTGATATGAGAAAGAATATGCTCTATAGATGCAGTGACCACCAGTGCCTCTGATGATAGACAGCGGCATTCAACGTGTCACACTTGGGAGAAATGACCTAAACTTGATGAGCTTCATTTTCCTTCTCTATAAAATGGAATCCTAGAGTAGAACCTGTACCACAGTTTGAGGTAAGGATGTTCTACCTGAAATGGGTTGTTAGTATTGATTGTGGTGAAACTGCCAGGAATCCACGATTTGTATTGCACTGCAAATCTACAGGGACAGCCTATGGTTTTCAGTTGTACCATAAATTTTTTTAACAACTATCTTCAGAATGTTTTATTTAAATAAATCTTCCTTACCATGATCTAAATAAACATGCTGCAAACTCCTAGCCATTTAAAATATACAATTATTAGAGTTGCAGTTTATGATGTATGAAAATGGAATCCACTTACCTACCTGCAGGGATGTAGTAATTGTTCAAAAATAGATTGAACGTTTGCCTCAGGCTAGAATTGCTATGGAATGGTGGTTTTCAATCAACATCCTGCATATAACTTTGAGTACTGTCTCTTTAATAAGATGTTCGCGTGAAATGCCAACGAAAGAGTAACAGGAGATCTAAATGAGAACACTGACAGCATGACATGTCAAGAACATTTGGTCCTTAAAGAAAGGAAGACACAAATACCCTGGGCGTCTCTGGAAGCCAGTGAGACAGGTAGTGGGCACACTGGGACACATTATGTCCAAAAAAATCACAGCAGGGAGCAGTTTCTGTAGGCAATTTGTGGGTAAGGTTAATCTAGTCCAGGAATAGGATTGAAAAAAGGACTGTCAATATCAATTTGAGAAGAAACGCAGTTAATTCTTCAACTACAGTTGAATCAAGGTGTTAAAACGTACATTTATAATGTGGAAGTTCAAAAAAACAGGCAAAATACAAGGTTCGGAATATTGTTCTCCTAATAAAATATTTCTAGTTATCTTCGACAAGTTTCCTTGACACTGCCCTAGACGTTGCATGTAAATCAAGGTTAACACTGAATCCTCACAATTCATATCTTAACATAATTAGTGAGCTTCCTGGTCATACTGATGTGGAATCAGAATGTTGTTTGATTCAATATTGATTGATAAACATGTGCTTTTAACCTTTTGCAAGATTCAGCTATGTACTGTATATGCTGTACACAGATTCCTTCTCTTCTTATTTTTGTTTCTTAATTTGTAGGAGGCTCTGTTTTTCCAGTTTGATTCTAAGCTTTTCCATTTCTTTATCCTAAGACATTGAAGAAGTCACTGTTTTGAGCAAGTTAGTCAGAGATACAATTGTCTTATATATATATATATATATATATAAAAGGATAATTTACTTTGTGTTGTAATTCACGATAAGTATTGAATAAAATATGTGAAGAAAACTATAAACATAAACTACATATATGATCACTAGATGCTTCTAAAATTAGTGCACATAATAGTGCCATGGTTGCCATGATAGCTACAATTTCGGGCAAGCACTGTATTTACTGTATTTCACATCAGGTTCATACGGCAAAAAGTGATTGTTTTACTTACTATCACCTCTCTTCAAAGAAAAGATAATGAAATGTATGGTGTTCAAGGAAAATATCCAAGGTTACAAAATTAATATGACAGAGTTAGGATGCTACTACACTATCTGCATGTCTCCATATTCCACGATGTTTAATTCTATAATCTGCTAATAAACTTGAATATGTTATCGTATAAATATGCTCATCAAATATTTGGTTGAATATCTGTGGATAACATAGATCAGCAGCTTTCAATTTCTAACTACAATATTCAAATACACCCCCGGGGTGGCTGTTATTATTTGCCAAATATCCTCAAATTTTCTTCTGGACACATAATGAAATTGCACTTCCTGGCCTCCTTGTAGTTGAGTGTGGTCATATTTAAGTAGTTGTGAACAAATCAAAGTGTGTCATTTCCGGGCTACAGTATTTAAGTGCCTTTGCAAGACTCGTAGAATTCTCTTTGCCTTGCAGACTGAAGATGGACAACATTCTAGATGGTAGTTTCTCCAGCAACCTGTGTTTCATAGTGACTGTGACTGAATAGAAACCTCTGCCTAACCCTCATTAGATGTTTAGCATGTGTTAGAACAATGTCCTTCTTTATATTACTTTAAGTCACTGATATTTTTTAGTTGTTTTTCAAAAATATTGTTTTCTGTAGCCTCGTTTGATGATTACAGACTCCATTTACATATCCAACCCCAAGCAACATTCAAAAATACTAGGTATAATTCCAATAGTTTCCTCATGCTCAAAAACAAAGAAGTGAATCCATGTGAGGGACACAGAAAATTTAGACTGCAGTGTCATTTTTAAACAATACATTATTCAAAATTATTGTTCTTTAATAATACCAGTGGTATGTGACAAACTTCAAGACTGATTAGGAAAAATCAAGACACTGCAGTTGAAAGAAGCTCATACAAATAATATTGTTTCATGCAGAACTGATATATGCTTTGATTTTTAGCAAATTTTATGTACAGATAACCCATAAATATATTGTCATTAGAAAAGAATCAAGCAATACATAATAATTCAAAGAAAACTTAGAGTTCCTCCTTCATTCCCTTTTCACTCATCTTTTTCCTGACAGTTCTACTGTGAATTTATGTACATACATTTATTACAGATGCTCATAATTCTTTTTCTTTATATAAATGCTTTCATTCTACATGTGCTGTTCTTGGACTGTCTTTTATCTCTTAAAAATGTCTGAGAACTGTTCCATATTTTTATTTATAGGTCTCCATCATTCTGTTAAACCTTGCCATCATTTTCCATAGTTTGGATGTACCATGTTTTATTTAACCACTATCATATTGATGAGATTTAAGGGGCTTTTATTTTTAACAATATAAGCAGAGCAATCAGGATTGTACATCCTCTAAATAAATCTTCATCTGGTTTTACTGAGTTATTTTAACCTCCTGAATCTCGTGAGTTTTTAAGGTTTCTGTTTTGCTTTATCCTCTGAAACATTTTTATATAACACAGAATTTACATATGATTTGCTTGGAGATTTTCCATGTGCCCTTAAAATCTATGTACCTTTTGCCATTTTTTATGAACTAGGTTATTTTCTTTTACAAGTATTGAATTATTCACATTTTCTTTTCTCTAGTTGAAATGAATTTTTTTTCAAATAGAATGTTCATTTGTTTAGATACATTCTTAAAATTGTTGGCATAATGTTATAATTTAACTTCCTCTCTAACAGCAGTATATCTTGTGTCATTTTCATTTTTCATATTCTTTCTTATCTTTTCATTTAAAAAAATGAACATAACTTGTGCACAGAACCCTGGATTTTTATTCAATTGGATTTGTTTGATGTTTTAATTTATTTTTGACCTTTAAACTGGTTTTGCATGCATTTAACAGAATCTTAAATACTTCCTGACATCTATGACTTTGTAAATGTTCTTCATACATAATCGCAAACTTGACTTTTCATTGAGTATCTTGTATCACAATTTTATAATTTCACAATTCTTTAGCTACTGTAATATTAATTTCTGGTGTTCAATTTAAGAAAAAGGAACCCTCATACACTGTTGGTGGGAATGCAGACTGGTGCAGCCACTATGGAAGGCAGTGTCGAGGTTCCTCAAAAAATTATGAATAGAATTACCATATGACGTAGCAATCCCTCTCCTGGGTATCTACCCAAAAAACCTGAAAACATTTATATATAAAGACACGTGTGCTCCAATGTTCATTGCAGCTTTGTTTACGGTGGTCAAGACATAGAAACAACCAAAATGTCCTTTGATAGATGAATGGATAAAGAAGTTGTGGTACATATACACCACGGAATACTATTCGGCGGTAAGAAAAGATGATATAGGAACATTTGTGACAACAGTATGGATCTTGAGAGTATAATGCTAAGCGAAATAAGTCAGACAGAAAAAGCAGAGAACCATATGATTTCACTGATATGTTGTATATAAACCAAAAACAACAAAAGAACAACACAAAAAAATGAGAAACAAAAACTCATAGACACAGACAATAGTTTAGTGGTTACCAGAGGGTAAGGGGGGTGGGGGGTGGGAGATGAGGGTAAAGGGGATCAAATATATGGTGATGGAAGGAGAACTGACTCTGGGTGGTGAACACACAATGGGATTTATAGATGATGTAATACAGAATTGTACACCTGAAATATATGTAATTTTACTGACAATTGTCACCCCAATAAATAAATAAAAAGACATATTAAAAAAAATAAAAAAATAAACTGCCAGTGTCATTTTTGTCCCTATGTGAGGTCTTAGCTTTTCTCTCCAGAAACTGACATGTATTTTTATCTCTTGATTTAAAATGCTGTGTTGCTTATTTAATTACTTTTACCTTAAAGTTAATTCTTTTAATTTGCAAATTCAAGATGTTTTCCATCTCGAATTCGATTTAATAGATTTTGATCTGGATTATTTCTTCTACTTCAGTGTCCTAATTTCAACCCTAAATGGATCTTGTTTTACTGATCTGGATATGCATTTTTAAATCCTCCATATATTTCTTATATTTAACAATCCATTTTAATTACTTTTTATTGTGTTTTGCTTTCTTTCCTGTTGGTGAGAGCAACTCAAGTTAGATCTTCATATCAATCAGTTGGTTTTCTCTTTTGCTGGTTCTACTCTTCACAATGAAAATTCCAATTTTCTTTCTATTACTCCATTTCAATTTCCTTGTATTTTATACTTTCATATTTCAATTTTCTTTTAATTTACATTTGTCTCTCTTGCTGATTTTTAAGTATTGATTCTTGGAACTCAACTTTCTTATTCCTGTAGAGAATGTCAATAATTTTGCTAATCTTATTCTATTTTTTATGGCAAATCAATTACATAGGTCTGTTTTTTTCAGGCTTTAGTACAATTGTACACAACGACAGCCATCTTTGATATAATTAGACAAAATATTAGAATCTATCATGATTAAAATAGCATTATAATTAATGTCAAAAGACTTTCAAAGTAATTATACAGCCTAATTTTTACTTTATTAAATATTTTTATGAAATACTTCCATTTTACCAAGAAACATAAAAAGCACTAATGAGTGATTATATTTTGTTTAATACTAATAGTCAAGATGTATTTTGTCTTAAATAATTAAGAGACAGGGAAACTGTAGCTCAGAAAATTAGTGACTTGCTCAGATTCTCTCAGGCAGTTTAAGGACAAAGTTTGCATTCACAAAATACCTTATAATTCCAAATACTTTTTTACCTTTATATGCCATAAAGCAGTTCAGTGCAAGTGATTGTATAAATTATTTTGCCTAAAAGTAGGTGGACACAAAGTTAAATAATATTTTCTTTGCTATTTCAAGATAATGGTATTAGCATTTGTGTAACCATTCAAATTAGAATCTCATTTCTAATTTTTAAAAGATGGTCATTATTACTTTTATTGTTATTTTTAGTATTATATATTTAAATGTGAATATATTATGATAAATACTTTTCTTGAACCAGAATTTATTGAAATGGAAAGGGATATTTCCAAGGTATAGAGTTTTAATATTTAATAAAGAGAAAACTTTGATTTTAACTTTGAAAAATAAATTCTTAAAGGAAAAATATAAAACAATTTAAATTAGTACCATGATAATACCATTTTGTGTGAAGAAAATTGCATGTATAACCCAAGCTGTGCTTTATTCTGAGAATGATTTAAAGATACATGCTCACAATTATGAGTATGTAAGTGTAATTCCAATGTTGTAGTCAACCAAAATGCCTTCAAAATGTTTAAACACAAAACAAATGGCAGTTAGACATTTTAGTGTATAGTTTCTCTGTTTTTTATTTTTCTCATCTTTAAAATTGAAATTAATAATAATAATAATAATGATAATAATAATAATCCAAACTGCATAATGGATTGTGAGAATTCAATTCGTGCTTAACAAATGTATGATATGAATTTCAGTAGGACGACCAGGTGTTTACGAATGATTTCTTAATTTTTCAGTCAATAGCATTAAAAAGCTCTTGATGTAGGCAAGAACATATTGTGCCAAGATAGCAATAAGGTTAAATATGATGTTTATTTTTATTTAAAAATGAATCAAGTAGAGAATAAGAACAAACTGTTAGTTTTTAGAATATGAGATTGATAGAGTTTTTATATTTGTCTTCAAATATAATGCAAAGAGGATCAAATTACATGTTTAAATATTATACATTAAAATAATCTTAATAGAATGAAAATAATCAGTCAAAACAATTTATATGTACATTACAGTTATTTGATATATCAATAAAAGCTATCTGAAGGTCATGGTGAGTAGCAAAATAAATATAATTACAACCTTTACAATAATTAGTTATTAAAGAGTTCAAAACTTTAGTGAAATATGTTGACAATGTGTTAGCATGGAAACATGTTTAGATAGCAGAACTGATGCTGAAGATAACTTTTTCCTTGAATGGCATCTGACACTTTCAGGGAGAAAAGGTGAAATTGACTTCTGAACCACGGGACAAAACATTTTGCAGGTAGTGAAAATATAAGATCACTTGAATTTATAGCTGGTCATGGTTAAATCTGAAAAGGCAATTCTCCAAAGAGCTAAACTTAGGTCAACCTAATTTTTTATGTATAAAGTTGAATAAAAAAATTATATGATATCTTCAAATGACTTGAAGCCATTACAAAATCAAAACAGTTCTCCACTCCCCTAGTAGTGTATACCCTGGAGGTACATAGCAAAGGTACTGCTTAAGATGGCATCTTGGGAAGTTGAACGCAGTTCTCAGAATGATTTCTATCTGGAAGAATTCTAAATGAGATCTCAATAGGCCAGGAAAGAATTAAAACCTACCAGTGTTTATAGATGCTGTTCTACTGCACATGCTGGGCCTGCAACAGTTAGATTATTTAAAATTTCTTCAATTTGAGTTAATATTTGTCCATGGTATGTTCACATATTGTGATTCTATTAAGTCAATATTTTTTAGGAGGTCAGAAAACTTATTCCCTGCTTTAAAATAAACATATTACCTAAAGTGTTCCAGGTAGCACAAAATTTACCCATTTTTACTAACTTGCAGGTTTTATTGCCAGGGAGAAGGGAAGTCAATGGAATATTTTGAACTCACAATGCACTTAAGTGTGTATATCTGTTGTCTATGGCTGCATAATATAATCAGGTTCAAACTTAGTGACTTAAATAAAAACGACTGACTATTTTTCATGATGTACTATCTTCGTGGTGCTCAGTTGGCGGATATTCTGCTTGACATTGTATAGAATGAGATTACTCTGATGATTGAATCAGCTGGGTTGCCAGCTGAGGCTGGAATGTCTGCCACTCTCCAGGAGGAATTGAAGAATTTGGTCCAGGCATGGACTTCATCACTGCATGATGCCTAGTTTCCAAGATGGAGGGGCAGAAGCTGGCAGTTCTGTTAAAGCTTGAACTAGGATACCCCAAAACATCACCTTAATTTTATTTTATTGAATATAGGCTAGCTCAGACTCCACCTCTGTTGTCTTACAGCTGCCAAACCGTTTGTTCCCCCCGCACTCTTCCCAGGATTTCACAAGGGAGTGCCTTGGCAAACTGAGGCCCCATGGAGAGACACCGGAAAACCAACTTTGAGGAGAAGTCTCAGCAAACTGAAACCCGATGGAATTATATCCGTCCCTCCCCTTGAATGAAATCCTTGGAGATGTGCGTGTGTGAAGGCAAAGTACAAGCTGAAACACAACGGTAACATTCGGAAAGACAGCCAGCCGGCTACGTAACACACAGATCTTGAGCTTAACAATCTTTTATCTCTTTAGAAGTTAACCAATAAAATCTACATGTTGGCCCGATTCGGGGCTCAGTGCTTGAGGCTTGAGATCCTCGGCCCCGCATACACCCTATTCTTGACTACTGTCTTTGCTTCGCCCTGCTTCCACCTTCTCGCTTCCCACAGCTCGTGTTGTGCTGGTCGCAACACACCTCCTGATGTAAATAGTGAGGAACATGTACAGAAATGGGAGGGATTATCAGTTATCTTGTTATAAAACTTTCTATTACAGGAGATAGTGCAAAAACAGGGAGGAAAGTTGATATTATGAGCTTATTGTGTTCAATTTTCAAATTAGTTTTTCTTTGTAGGCCTGACATAAAAAATGAGGCAAGCAAAATATAACTAAGATTACCTTTATTTTTGAAATAACCTTATCAAATTATTGATTTCAAAATAATACAGTCTAATGGAAAATCTAATTAAAATTTTTTAAGTATAGGAAAAAAAATATCTGTAATTCCATCATCTAATGATAGCCACTGTTAATTAAAATTTTATTGAATGCCATTCTAGAAATAGTAGTGATACTATTTTCAATTATAGAATTATAATATAATTAAAATTAAAAATAAAGATATGTAATATATATATATATATATATATAGATATGTCTTACTTTGCTGCCTTTAACTATAATCATGTTTAAATTTCATGTTGTTACATAAGCCACCATAAAAAAACAAAACACAATATTCATCTATTATATATTATGTGGAAGTATCACCTTTAGAGTAACTTTGTAGTAACACACATGGTTTTACACTTCAAAACCTATGGAGATTTTTGCTGGGCTAGGAGAGAGGTGAATCCTCCATCCTCAGCCAACAACTTTTCTGGCCTGCTGGAGAAGTGTGACACAGCTGGGCTAGGAAAGAGAAGACTGCTTCTTCCATCCCCAGACCCCACCCTTTCTGGCCTGCCTAGGGCATGGCAATTACATCAGCAGAGGCACTCCCAGGGATCAGCAGTAAGTGGCAGACTCAGCTCCCAGCTTTCAGCAGCTGAGAAATCTCTCGCCCGCCACACACACACACACACACACACACACACACACACACACGGAAGAAGTGCCCTAAGACTCACGAGAACTGGACACAGGGCTGGTGGTGCTACTCTCAGTGTGCATATGTGCAGGCAAGGGCAGAAACTGCAATGGCTTTGTAAAAACTACCATCCAGACCCCTCAGCCCCACGCATCTAAATCTGCAGTCCCAACGTCACTCTGGGCACCAGGTGACCACCTCTGCCTGCACAATACGCAGGGGACTCTTTGGTACAGCAGAGGACAACCTGGAGATTACTTGGTGGGCTTAAGCCAAGACTGGCGCTGCTTTTTGTTTTGTTTTGTTTAGTCTTTATATCTTTGATATCTTTGCCTGTGTTGACTGGGGGTTGTCGGTTGTTTTTTACATGTGAATGTATTTGATTTTTTCTTTGTTGTTGTTGTTGTGCTTGGTGATTTGCTTTGTTCTGAAATTGCCCTACCAGGGCCCAGCTTAAGAGGCACAAGATTCAACATACCCAGAGGCCAACTCCAGACCAAACCAGAGTACTACCGGGTTTGACCTACAAGTGACACACTCAGAGGGGATTCTTTACATGCACAGGAGCCCATAGAGGCCAAACCAAATTTAAGCAGTCAACCCTCACGCAGCAGAACACACTGCGGTGGGCAGAGCCAAGTCTCACAACTAGTCAGCCTAGGAGTTAACCCCACCTATTGACAAGTGAAAAGCAATTAAAGATCTTTAACAGGATAATATACACAACACAAGAGTCACCTTTGGAGCACACGCAGAGGAGAAGAACGAAGTAGTGCAAGTCAAATATAAAGGACACATACTACATAAGATAACCCAGCAAGAACTAAGAACTCTAGGGGATCTACCAATAAATCGAAGCAAACACAGAGAGTCAGCCAGACTGAGGAAACAAAGAAACATGTCCCAAATAAAAGAACAGAAGAAACCTCCAGAAATGGAACCAAATGAAACAGAGGTAACCAACCTATCAGAGACAGAGTTCAGAACACTGATGATAAGAATTTTTAAGGAGCTTAGAGATGACATCAAGAAGGATGTAGAAATCTTGAGTGTAATGCTGAGCGAAATAAGTCAGACAGAAAAAGCAGAGAACCATGTGATTTCACTGATATGTGGTATATAAACCAAAAACAACAAAAGAACAAGACAAACAAATGAGAAACAGAAACTCATAGACACAGACAATAGTTTAGTGGTTACCAGAGGGTAAGGGGGATGGGGGGTGGGAGATGAGGGTAAGGGGGATCAAATATATGGTGATGGAAGGCAAACTGACTCTGGGTGGTGAACACACAATGGGATTTATAGATGATGTAATACAGAATTGTAAACCTGAAATCTATGTAATTTTACTAACAATTGTCACCCCAATAAATTTAAAAAATAAATAAATAAATAGAAATCATACTGAACAACCAGTTAGAACTAAAGAACATAATTACTGAAATAAAGAAGTCACTTGAAGGAATTAAAAGCAGGTTAGATGAAGCAGAGGATCAAATCAGCGTCTTAGAAAACAAGTTAGCAGAGATCACCCAAACAGAAAAACAGAAAGAAAAAAGAATAAAAAACAATGAAGATGGTTTAAGAGACCTATGGGATAACATCAAGCGCAACAATATGCGCATCATAGGAATACCAGAAGGTGAAGAGAGGAAGCAAGGGATTGAGAACATATTTGAAGTAATAATGTCTGAAAACTTCCCTAACCTGATGAAGGAAACCAACATACAAGCCCAGGAAGTGCAGAGAGTTCCAACCAGAATAAACCCAAACAGGTCCAAACCAAGACACATTATAGTTAAAATGGCAAAGATTAAAGACAAAGAGAGAATCCTAAAAGCAGCAAGAGAAAGACAGAGGGTTACATACAAGGGAACTCCCATAAGACTATCAAATGACTTTTCTGCAGAAACATTGAAGGCCAGGAGGGAGTGACAGGAGATACTCAAAGTGATGGAAAACAAAGGCCTACAACCTAGGTTGCTTTATCCATCAAGGCTATCATTTAAAGTTGATGGAGAGATAAAGAGCTTCCCAGAAAAGAATAAGCTAAAGGAATTTATTACCACCAAGCCAGCATTGCAAGAAATACTAAAAGGACTTCTGTAAATAGAAGAAAGATGAAAACAATCTAACTACAAATTTAAAAATGGCAATAACTATGTACCCATCAATAATCACTTTAAATGTAAACGGATTAAATGCTCCAATCAAGAGACATAGGGTGGCTGAGTGGATAAGAAAGCAAGACCCTTGTATATGCTGTATACAAGAGACTCACCTCAGATCAAAAGACACACACAGGCTGAAAGTGAAGGGTTGGAGTAAGATATTTCATGCAAATGGAAATAAGAAAAAAATCTGGAGTTGCAATACTTATATCTGACAAAATAGACTTTAAAATGAAGAACATATTAAAAGACAAAGATGGGCACTATATAATGATAAAGGGATCGATCCAACAAGAGGACATAACCCTAGTAAACATTTATGCACCAAACATAGGAGCACCTAAATATATAAAACAGATATTGGCTGAGATAAAGACAGAGATCAACAGTAACACTATCATAGTAGGGGACTTCAACACACCTCTGACCAGAAGAGACAGGTCTTCCAGACAGAAAATCAATATGGAAACAATAGCCTTAAATGACACATTGGACTACTTGGATGTAATCAATATTTTCAGATCATTTCACCCCAGTGCTGCAGAATGCACGTTCTTCTCAAGCGCACATGGAACAGTCTCCAAGATAGACCATATGTTAGGCCACAAAACAAGTCTTGATAAATTTAAGAAAATTGAAATCATACCAATTGTCTTTTCTGACGACAGTGCTATGAAATTAGAAATGAACTACAGGAAAAAAACTGGAAGACACACAAATTCATGGAGGTTGAATAATATGTTACTAAATAATGAATGGGACAAGCAAGAGATCAAGGAAGAAATCAGAAGATATCTCAAAACAAACGAAAATGAAAACACGACAACCCAAAATCTAAGGGATACCGCAAAAGCAGTCCTAAGAGGGAAGTTCATAGCATTGCAGGCCTACCTAAAGAAACAAGAAACATCACTAATCAACAGTTCATCTTCACAATTAGGGATCTGGAAAAAGAACAACAAAATAAGCCCAAAGGGAGTACAAAGAAGGAGATAATAAAGATAAGAGTGGAAATAAATGAAATAGAAACCAGAAACACAATACAAAAGATCAATGAATCCAAGAGTTGGTTCTTAGAGAAAATAAACAAAATTGACAAAACTTTAGCCAGACTCATTAAAAAGAAGAGAGAGAGAGGACCCAAATTAATAAAATCAGTAATGAAAGAGAAGAAGTGACAACAGACACCGCAGAAATACAAAAAAAATTAAGAAATTACTATGAGCAAATGTACGCCAACAAATTTGACAATCTGGAAGAAATGGACAATTTTCTATAGGCGTGCAACCTTCCAAGACTAACTCAAGAAGAAACAGAAAACCTGAATAGACTGATTACCACCAGGGAAATTGAATCAATAATCAACAATCTCCCAACAAACAAAAGCCCTGGACCAGATGGCTTTACAGGTGAATTTTACAAAACGTTCAAAAAAGAATTATCACCTATTCTCCTCAAGCTCTTGCAAAAAATCCAGAGGGAGGGAAGACTCCCAAACACTTTTTATGAAGCCACTATCATCCTGATCCCAAAATCACATAAAGACACCACAAAAATAGAAAACTACAGGCCGATATTGCTAATGAACATAGATGCAAAAATCCTCAACAAAATATCAGCGAACAGAATTCAGCAATACATTAAAAAGATCACACATCATGATCAAGTGGGATTCATCCGTGGTATGCAAGGGTGGTTCAACATCTGCAAATCAATTAATGTGATACGCCACACTAACAAATTGAAAAATAAAAATCACATGATCATATCAATGGACGCAGGAAAAGCATTTGATAAAATCCAGCAGCCATTTATGATAAAAAAAACCTTAAGAAAGTGGGAATAGAGGGATCATTTCTCAACATAATAAAGGCCATATATGATAAACCCACAGCTAACATCATTCTCAATGGGGAAAAGCTAAAACCATTCCCCTTAAGATCAGGAACAAGGCAAGGTTGCCCACTTTCTTCACTTCTATTCAACATAGTGCTGGAAGTTCTAGCCACAACAATCAGACAAGAAAAAGAAATAAAAGACATCCAAATCGGTAAGGAGGAAGTAAAACTGTCATTATATGCAGATGATATGATACTATACATAGAGAACTCTATATATAGTATCATAAAGACTCCACCAAGAAAGTATTAGAGGTGATAGATGAATTTAGTAAAGTAGCAGGATGCAAAATTAATATTCAGAAATCAGTTGCATTTGTATATACCAATAATAAAACATCAGAAGGAGAAATTAAAAAAGCATTCCCATTTATAATTCCTCCAAAGACTATAAAATACCTGGGAATAAATTTAACCAAAGAAGTAAAAGATCTGTACTCAGAAAATTATAAGACACTGAAGAAAGAAATGAAAGAATATACAAATAGATGGAAACACATACCATGTTCATGGATAGGTAGAATTAATATAGTTAAAATGTCCATACTAACTAAGGCAATATACATATTCAACACAATTCCTATCAAACTACCAACAACGGTTTTCACAGAAATAGAACATATATTCCTAAAATTTATATGGGACCATAAAATACCCAGATAGCCTCAGCAATCTTGAGAAATAAGAACAAAGTGGGAGGTATAACAATACCTGACATCAAATTATACTACAAGGCTACAGTTATCAAAACAGCATGACACTGGCATAAAAACAGACACATAGATCAATGGAACAGAATAGAGTCCAGAAAAAAATCCATGCCTATATGGTCATTTAATCTATGACAATGGAAGCAAGAATGTATGGTGGGGTAAAGACAGTCTATTCAATAAATGGTGCTGGGAAATCTGGACAGACACATGCAAAAAAATGAAGCTGGACCACCTTCTTACACGATATACAAAAATAAATTAAAATGGCTTAAAGACTTAAATGTAAGATCTGAAACCATAAAATTCCTAGAATAAAATATAGGAAGAAAATTCACAGACATTAACCAGAGTAAGATTCTTGCTGATATATCCCCTCGCTCAAGGGAAGTAAGAGAAAAAATAAACATGTGGGATTACATCAAACTAAAAGGCTTTTTCACAGCAAAGGAAACCATCAATAAAACAAAAAGGGATCCTACTGAATGGGAAAAGATATTTGCCAATGATATATCTGTTAAGGGGTTAATATCACAAATTTATAAAAAACTCACTCAACTCATCTCCAAAAAAACAAACAACCCAATTAAAAAATGGGCAGAGGACATGAAGAGACATTTTTGTAAAAAGGACATACAGATGGCAAACAGACATATGAAGAAATGCTCAACCTCACTAACCATCAGAGAAATGCAAATAAAAACCACAATGAGATACCACCTCACCCCAGTCAAGATGGCTATCATCAATAAATCAACAAACAACAAGTGCTGGCGCAGATGTGGAGAAAAGGGAATGCTTGTGCACTGTTGGTGGGAATGCAGATTGGTGCAGCCACTATGGAAAACAGTATGGCGATATCTCAAAAATCTGAAAATGGAACTACCTTATGATCCAGCAATCCCACTCCTAGGTATCTATCCGGAGAAATCCAAAACTCCAATTCAGAAATCTTTATGCACTCCAATGTTTATTGCAGCACTATACACAATAGCCAAGACATGGAAACAACCGAAATGCCCCTCGGTAGATGACTGGATTAAGAAATCGAGGTACATTTATACAATGGGGTATTACGCAGCCATAAAGAAGATAGAAATCTTACCATTTGCAACAACATGGATGTACCTAGAGAACATTATGTTAAGTGAAATAAGTCAGACAGAGAAAGACAAATACCATGTGATCTCACTTATATGCAGAATCTAAAGAAAAGAATAAGTGAATGAACTAATCAGAAACAGTTTTGGAGACATAGAGGAAAAACTGAGGGTTGCTAGATGGGTGAGGGGGTGGGGATAAGGGGGAAGGTGAGAGGTTTAGAAAATAGTCGGTAACCACAAGATGGCCACGGGGTTTTTAAAATTAATTTGGGGAACGTAATCAATAATGTAAAGATTTTGTAGGGTAGTTGAACAATAATGAATGCCAACTATAATTTTATATGAATATATATATATTCATATATATATATATATTTGTATGTATATGGTTACAGGAAGCGGAGTACAGCATTAGGAATAGAGATAGTGGAAATGTAATGGCTCTGTGCGATGTCAGAGGGATAGTGGATGGGGGGTGGGGGGTTCACACAGTGTGAGGGATATAAATGATAAACGTCTAAGTTTTGCTTTGTGTTGTGCACCTGAAACTAATAAAATTATATTTAAAAACAAAACAAAAAACAAACAAAGAAAACAAACAAAAAATACCTATGGAGTTTTATCAGTTGGACCATTGTTTTATTCCATTTTGAACTTTTAAAAATTTAATTACCATTATTTTTAAATGTTCATGTTGAAATACTGACATTCTGCTCTATAATTTTAATTATTCAAGTTTGTTTATAGGTTGCTTTTAAAAATTGAAAATCAATAGCAGGTTCATAATATTTTTGCAGAAACAAGTCAATTGTTTGGACCAATAGAAAGCAAATTCAATATTGTGCACTATATCTGTGTAGTTTAAAAGAAAATGCTCCAAGTCACAAGGTTAAATGGATTTTTTCTTAGTCACTCAAACTTTACATTGTATAACAGTATGCTTTATTATTTGACACTTTTTCCTTTAATTATTTTTATTTTTCTCATATTTTTCTAACTGCTTTTTTCCTTTTGTAGAAAGAAAAAGTATATGCCTATATCACATCATTAATATCTTCCAGGTTTACAGTTGTAGCACATTTGAAATGCAACATACTTTCTTCTCGAGTAAATTTTTCATAGAATGTACTGACTTCTTCATTGCATTTGAACCTTTTTTGTTGTAACCTAATGTGTAGCTGTCATCTGGAATTTCTACTTAGTGTATAATAATAATATATATATATATATATATATATATATATATATATATATATATATATATATAATTGAACCGCTAATCTTATTTTGTATATATATTTTGTGGTCCTTTTTGATCTTGCTGGATTATGTCCTCAAGCACTAGTCTTTCTTTGTTTTTTTTTGTTTGTTTGTTTGTTCACCCTCAGAAAGGTTTGGTATGAAGTAAATGTTCCGATTTCTTCTGTTTTTAAAAAATGATTTTATTTTTTAGTGTTATAGCTTTTTGTTAGTTTGGATACATAACAAAGTGTAAATTCAAAACCATGTTGTCTCCAACTTGAAAGTTTTGTACCATTGTAGTGAATGATAAATTTACCTCTTACATGTTAGATGGCTGATTCTAATGTGATGATTGCGCATCCATGTGTTGGATCCCAGTAATAGGATAATCTTCATTAGGTATGTGTGTAAAGCAAGTAACACAGATCCAGACACCTACACTCTAAGGAGGACTTCCTGTCAAGCAGTTATGATTCTGGATCTATTCTGATGGGACATCCAAGAGTATCTGCTGACAAATTGGATGGGAGTATAAGACAAAACATCAGTACTGATGTTATGTTTTTTGGTCTGAGCAGCTAGAAGAATCTATTTTTCCTTTATTCAGATAAGGAAGATTTTAAAAGAAACAGATCATAAGTTATTTATTCATTTAGCAGATATATTTGTTGGTCATCTTCTATGATGTAAGTATTTATTTCTATGCTCAATATTATTAATATTGATTTGTCTCTTAGATATCCAAGTAGATTTCACGTAAAAGGCGTTGGTTTAAAATTTAAATTTTTAAAGGATCATCACACACACGTATTAAAATCTATGGTTGAATGATCCACAAAGACTAAATATAGTTAGAGAAGAGAATAGACTCAAAGGCAGAGCCCTGAGCCATTCCAATATTTATTGGTTAGGAATATGAGGATCAGCAAAACATATTGAGAAGTAGTTGACTGAGTGTTGGAAGAAAAGTCAGACATGAGTATGGTTCTGAAAGCCACATATTTTAAGAAAGAAGATGATTAATTGTCTCAAATGCTATTGATAGGTCAAATGATGTGAATATCAAGATATGATCATTGGACTTAGCAGCAATGTTTTAAGACATTGATGAGCAGTTCTGATGTAAAAATAAAAATGAAACAGTTTAGAGAGGCCAGACTATAATGTAAGATAAAACATACAATGGAGAAAAGAAAGCCCCTTCAAGAAATGGGAAAAATGGAAATCCACGTGCAAAGGAATGAAACTGGACTGCTATCTGTCACCATGTACCAAAATGGATCAAAAGCCTAAACATAAGACCTGAAACAATAAACTGCATAGAGGAAAACATAGGTACTAAACTTATGGACCTTGGGTTCAAAGAGGATTTTATGAATTTGACTCCAAAGGCAAAGGAAGTAAACGCTAAAATAAATGAACGGGACTACATCCAACTTTAAAGCTTCTGCACAGCAAAATAAACCATCAACAAAACAAAGAGGCAACAAACGAAATGGGAGAAGATATTTGCAAACAACACCTCCAATAAGGGGCTAATATCCAAAACATATAAGGAACTCATAGAACTTTACAACAAAAAAATCAAATAATCCCATTAAAAAATGGGCAGAGGACCTGCATAGACATTTTTCCAAAGAGGACATACAGATGGCCAAAAGACATATGAAAAGCTGCTAAATATCACTAATCATCAGAGAAATGCAAAAGAAAAACACAATGAAATACCACCTCACACCAGTTAAAATGGCTATCACCAACAAGATAAATAATAACCAGTGTTGCAGAGGTTTTGGAGAAAAGGAACCCTCATACACTGTTGGTGGGAAAGCAAATTGATGCAGCTGCTATTTAAGGCAGTGTGGACGTTCCTCAGAAAATTAAGACTAGAATATGACCCAGACCCAGAAATCTCTCTCCTGGATATCTACCAAAAAGAAATCTGAAAACATTTATCCATAAAGATATATGTGCTCTGGTGTTTATTGCAGCTTTATTTATGGTGGCCAAGACATGGAAACAACCAAAGTGCCCTTCAATAAATGACTGGAGAAAGAAGATGTGGTATATATACACAATGAAATACTACTCTGCCATAAGAAAAGATGAAATAATGCCATTTGAGATAACATAGATGGATCTTATTATGCTAAGCGAAATAAGTCACACAGAAAAAGTTGAGAACCATATGACTTCACTGATATGTGGGATATAACATTGAAAGAACAAAGGAATGAGAAAAACAAATAAACAGAAACTCATAGACATAGACAATAGTTTAGTGGTTACCAGAGGGTAAGGGGCGAGTGGGATGATAGATGAGGGTAGATGGGGTCAAATATAAGGTAACGAAAGGAGAACTGCCTCTGGGTGAGGGACACATAATGTGTATGTAGATGATGAATTACAGATTTGTACACTTGAAACCTATGTAATTTTACTATTCATCATGACCTGAATAAATTTTAATTAAACAAAAATGAAATGAGATAAACATATGTAGATGACCATTTCAATAAAATCTTTCAAGGAAGAAAAGTTATACTCGGAGGCATATCCTTCAACTAAACAATTTTATCTGATCATTTTATTGTAAGTGTAGATGGATATATATGTTTCAGACAGAGAAGCACATTTCACAGTGACTGAGCTTGTAGTATCTGAGGAGAAAAAAGTAAAAATTAATACTGAAAGTTCCTTTTGATGCAGCTGAGTTGCATCTCAAGAAAGGGATCTGAAAACAATTAATGGCACAATGTGAACTCCATCTACTTGAGAACCATTCTTCTCTCAACTTTAGCAACCTGATTTACATCATAGGTCAATGATACGGTAGCACTATGAACTCATTTCTTGGCAGTGGAGGAAAAGAGTTAATTCAATTAAAAACTGGAAGATAATTTATTTTGCAATATGGACCTAAACTAGACTACAAAAGAAGCTTTCCTTTTTTTTTTTTTTTTTTTTTTTGAGTGAATGAATTTTCTTTTCCAGTTATTATGGAATCCTTGCTTAAACTAACATTTCCCAAAGATGAGTGACCTTGGGGATATTTTTAAATTATAACCAAATAAAAGAACATCAGTGGTAGATTGAGAATAAGTGAAATTTATATTAAAGTAGATAGGGAAAATGGTCTCAGAGTTGAATTAATAATTGCTAGAAATTACTGACATTTGTTTCACCTGTCCTTTTAAAGAGTCAAGTACAAAAATAAATTCAAAACAATAAATTATGATATGAATATACCATAAATATGAGAAATTATAAGACAAAATATATACTATGACATGATGTTTGAAAAAGTATTTTTCTATTTGTTGTGCAAGTTCACTTCAAACCTATTGCAGGGATATGGGACAAGACAGTGATTGCAAGAATATAGTCTTTGAAAAGGCTCCCATTCTTATGGCAGTTCATTAGATTTCCATTTAAACCATGGTTAAATAAATATTCTCATGGCTAAATAAAATTTAAAACCACTTGAAGCAATGATGAAAAAACAAGTATTGCTTTTAAACTATACAGAGTCACACGACAGTGGCTTAAAAGTTGCAGAGGAGGGTAAACAGGGTCAAATATATGATGATGGAAGGAAAATTGACCGTGGGTGGTGAACACACAATGTGATATAAAGATGATGTATTACAGAATTGTATACTTGAAACCTATATAACTTTACTAACCATTGTTACCTCAATCAACTTTAATTAAAAAAAAAAGTTGCAGAGAAAAATCTAAAGCAAAGAAACAAAGGTAGGAATAATCTCTTCTCTGTTCTAAGAACAGGAAAAAGACTCTTATGGTTGGAGCCTTGTGAGTGTGAGGTTGGGAATTATGAGATGAAATTTGAGGGACATTCAAGGGCCAAATGATGAGAAAGCTGTTTATCCTTTCTGGTGGTAGGTTTAGTTATTTCCAAGTGCAAGGGTTGTCTTTGAACATGGGAAGGACATGATATAATTGACAGTTGAAAACAGCAGTCTGACCTCTACACAGAATATGGAGAATTGACACAAACAGCACAGACGCTAGTTAGGATTCTATACTTTCTCTCAGTGTTGATATAGCGATGCTTTGGATCATGCCATAGTTTCCTTAAAAATATAGAGTGGATGCCCCTCTCATATTAAGGCAGAGCTCTCACTGAGTGCTCAGAAAAAATGATGCTAGGACAAAGGAGAAAACCCTTTTATGGATCAAGAAGTGAAAACCTGTGTACAAATAGTGGCTTTGTGGAAAGAAGTGACACAGATGTAAAATATATAAAAAAAGCAGACATAGGTTTGATTTCCCCTGTGACTTTACAAGAAAGGGGCAGGGTAAATTATTCCCCTAAACACCAGAGATACTGTGGACTCTGGTCACAGAGTATGACGGGTCCTCTTTGGCAGATTTCCTCGGGAGAAACGGGGGAGGTTACACAACTTGTGGGCAATGTTTTCTTCAAACTGAAGATGACATCCATTGTGGATCACGATCAGAATTATAAAAATAAAATTAAAAATTGGAAAGTGTTAACTGTGATTTGAACACATGACGCTATGAGTTTTGAACACCTATATGGTAATATCTAACTATGTGTAAAAAAGTATTTTCCTTTTCCTCTACCAAAAGCAATGCTATCCTGCCCATCCAAACTCAATATTTGCTTTTAACAGCAGCAAAAGTGTTTTAATAAATGATACCCAGGAGCAGTTGGGCAAAGATGGATGACGATGAAACATTCTTCATTCATTTGTTCCCTTTACAAACTTCCTGAGGAAACAACATCTCCAACATGATTTTACTCATTGCTGACAGTTGAATAAATTTACTTCTCGTACTCATTTTGTCGTCCTTTCTAACCTCATTATTTCTTTATCTTGCCCTCAGGATAATAATGAGCCAAAACCTTACTCAATTGTGTCTGATAAGTATAAGAGAAGTATGGGCAGGAGCTGTGTATTCAGGAAGAAGAAAACCCATAAATGATCAAGGGAAATTGAACATAATAATCAACTAGTAAAATTTTGTTAGCTCAAAGCCTTTTTTGAATATTCGCTAAAACATCCATCTACTTCCTCTTCCTAAAAATAAACTTTTGTTTTCACTCATGCATTAGTATTCAAGACATATTTAAAAAAATCTTCACCTGCTTTA
Organism: Rhinolophus sinicus; assembly: GCF_057876585.1. Taxonomy (NCBI): domain Eukaryota; kingdom Metazoa; phylum Chordata; class Mammalia; order Chiroptera; family Rhinolophidae; genus Rhinolophus; species Rhinolophus sinicus. The sequence continues at coordinate 180,706,296 of NC_142516.1, forward strand.
ATTCAATATATTCTGCTTACTGTAGAAATAACTAAAGGTAGCTAATCAATACCCCTAAATGAAACAACTATATTTCAATAGATTTATTTACTATATTACACAATACAAATATGTATTTTATGTATACAATACAATTCCTACAGAAAACTTCATACACAAATTACACACAAATGATTTTAAAATACACTATTTTAATTTTTCTCTGTTATATTTTTATTTTTATATGTTTAATATATAAAATTATTATGCCGTATCTTTGGTATCCTACTGACACAATTTTTCATGAGACAGTAGGTGCTTAACTTCACAGTAGAAGAAGAACAGAGAAACATATGGTCCAACACTTTCATGCTGGGGAAAGGACAGCTTCACTCAGTGAGGAAAACACTGGATGGAGATTTTGAACTATGGTTAGTCTAGAATTTCCAAAGGTGAAAAGAAGAGAGTCACTGAATAAAATATGGAGAAGCAAAAAGTTAAGTTTGTGCAGAGGAAATCAACCATTTTAATCATTTGTTTGTCAGATTTTCTTCCATTGTTTGAAATAATTTTCTGCAGTGAGTTGGCACTTTCAGAAGCACATCAATTTCTTCTGCACACTGTCATTATATTTAAAACTATTTGAGAATGATTTAATAATTACACTGAGATTTTCGTGGTTGATATTTTTATTGGGGAATAATACAGACACTTGGAAGTAACTTGAATTGCAATTATTACATTTAAAAATATTTCACATTAGATATTTTCTTATGATAGAAATAAATTATAATGTATACCGTGATATAATGTATAACAAGAGTTGTACAAAATTGTAAAAATGCATATGATCATTGAAAAACTACTGCCACCATTTTATACTGGGCGACAGTTAAGTACTGAAACAAGGGTTAACTGATTCATCAGGCACCTATGGAGTAGGCTGTGTACATATTTTACATTTAATTATCATATGTGATCCCATGAATGTTCCAAAGGTACATATCAGTCATGCCACCTTTTGGTAAGTAAGAAAGCTGTGGCTCAATGAGGCTAAATATTTTCTATCAGGTCACAGAGCAACTAAACAGAGGAGATGCTATTCAAACCTAGAACTACCTGAATCCAGAGTTCATTGATATCCCTCCATATGACACTGCTTATTAGGTCACGGTGATGGCTGATGGGAAGCCCCATGCCATTTATTTTGAAGCTGGTAGCTCTAAAATAATTCATAAACATATGTTAAGTGAAATAAGTCAGACAGAGAAAGACAAACACCATATGATCTCACTTATATGCGGAATCTAAAGAAAAGAATAAGTGAATGAACTAATCAGAAACAGTTTTGGAAACATGGAGGAAAAACAGAGGGTTGCTAGAGGGGCAGGGGGTGGGGATAAGGGGAAGGTGAGAGGTTTAGAAAATAGTCGGTAACCACAAGATGGCCACGGGGTTTTGAAAATTAATTTGGGGAACGTACAGAGGGATAGTGGATGGGGGGAGGGGGGTCCACACAGTGTGAGGGATATAAATGATAAACGTCTAAATTTTGCTTTGTCATGTGCACCTGAAACTAATAAAAAAAATGATTAAATAAATAAATAAATAAATAAATAAATAAGTAATGAGTATATGTATATACATACATATATGAATTAGGACTATATATATATATATATATATATATATATATATCTCATATATATCAGGAATATATATATACATATATGTGTAAACTGTTTTTTTAACAGTGATATTTGAAATTACTCTTACTGTTATTTTTATTTTGTAGAATATGCTGATTGTTTATGATGATGACAGTTCTTTGGTGAACAAAATGTTTTAAGTGTATTATTTTCTTCATCTGGATCGTATCTGACTGCATTACATAATAACATAATAGGCAATAAGGCAACAGTATAACAATAATGGTATATAGAATTATGTACTAGAATATTCTAATTGATTAGCTTTCATAGACTTAGTGGCAATTTATTTATATAAACAAGTTATCATCAATATCTTGTCACAGGGAAACCTAATAACACTCCTAGCATGTGACCTCTGTTCAAGAAAAATAATTTGGTCTGTTTAATTTTCTTGGTCATTGTTTTCTAATTCTTTTTTCTCTTGACACAGTGTAAAATTTAGTGAGCATAATTAATCAATTGGCCCCAGAAAACCATTTGTAAGTAAAAATTTGTATCTGTATAATTAATTTGACAGTGAAGCCCATTTTCCTCAGAATGAGAATAATTTCCTCCTCTATATTCTCAAATCATTTGACAAAGACTGGCAGACAAACAATGGGATAGACCAGAAAATGATCCCATATTTCTCTACCTCATATGCAAACACTTGAGAAGCCTATTTAAAATCTCCACTGAAAGACAGAAACAATGTCAGCTGAAATGAGTGGGAACACTGAGATCTTTACTTCAAAAAGATGAAGAATCCTTTAACGGTAATTCTGATAGTTTACATTAATAGAAAGCTCCTAAAAATGCAATATATTTCCACACAGTGGGAAAAGAGAGACATGAAGTCTGCATTAAAGAATCATGGAGCAAGTATAAAGGATGGATGAACAATGCCGACATTTAGCTCTGCCCATGGCCTCTAAGAGTTCTGAGGAAGCCTTGCCAGCCTTGAGGAGTAGCAGACAGACAGAACTTGCAGCCTAGAAGCCTAGACAGCAGGCTGTCTGCTCCACAGCGCTGTGCCCTGATGGGACACTGATGAGAGCTGGCAGGAGAAAGCAGCAGGCGTGTAGATCAGCAGATGAGAACAGCCTGGCATAGAACAACTACCAACGATGTGTTAATCACTCCCTCTTCATTCTTCCTCAGAGTGCTGTGCAGTCCACAGAAATTAATACACCGGAATTAGGACAGATAATCTAGTTTCAGAAATCCCTCATTTACAACTACCCTGCAGGAGAATTTCCCTTAACACTCCACTCAATTCTCCACCTTTTCTTATGAAGTATTAATATCATTGCTGACATAGTGGAAGGAACTGCAGCAAAAGGAGGTGCTCAGCTCAATTAAAAAAGAAAAAAAATGAGTGTTTCATAAATTTTGCATATTAACCCCTTATCAGATGTATCATTGGCAAATATCTTTTCCCATTCTTGTGTGTATGTGTGTGTGTATATATATACACATATACATATACATATATGTGTGTTTGTGTGTGTATACATATATATACACACACATATATACACACACCACCTTTATGTATATGAATATATGTATATATTTTTCTATATATTTGGTTATATTTCATATGTGTGATTATGAATTGGATATGATACCTATGTTCCATTCAGTAGGATGCCTTTTTGTTTTATTGATGGTTTCCTTTGCTATGAAAAAAACTTTTTAATTTGAGGCAATCCCATATGTTTATTTATTTCTCTTACTTCCCTTGCCCGAGGGAATATATCAGTAAAAATATTACTAAGGGTAATGTCTGCAAATTTACTTCCTATATTTTCTTCCAGGAGTTTTATGGTTTCAGATCTTACACTTAAGTCTATAATCCATTTTCAATTTATTCTTGTATATGGTGTAGATTGGGGGAGGGAGGTTATCACTTTGTGATGGGTACAAATGTCTAAATATTACATTGTTTTGTACATGTCAAACTAATAAAAAAAATTGAAACTGTTGTCTGTCTTATAAAATACCATGGGGATAATGCTGATTTATCTCAAAATGAAAAGTTTTCCTTCTACCTCAGGCCTCAATTTCCCCCCGATAATAGAAATATATTGATCTATAGCTAGATGTATAGAGAGTGTGTGTTGCATAAAAGAGCTCTCCTTTCTCCTACCAAGTCCCCCAAAGAATCTGAAGTCCTTAGGGAAGCTGAGCCCTTTAACTCATCAGTAGACTGATGAACACACGTCTGAAGAATCTCAGGATCAAGGGTTTTGGATATCCAAATGAGGAGTCATTACAGAGAGGAGAATGAATTGCATCAGGATGTGACTGTGTGTGTGTGTGTGTGTGTGTGTGTGTGTGTGTGTGTGTGTGTGTGTGTGTACGTATACATATACATATATGTGTGTTTGTGTGTGTATATATAGATATATATATATCTATATATACACATATATATATCTATATATACACACACATATATACACACACACCACCTTTATATATATGTATATATGTATATATATTTTTCTACATATTTGGTTATATTTCATATATATGATTATGAATTGGATATGATTATGTGCCGTATCACAGAGGAGAAAATTATTTTTTTTCAGTTTTAAATTCTGTTCAAAAAGACAACCTAGAGGTCTAGTGTGACCCAATCAAACAGCATCACACAACAATATGAATTCCAGAATTTCAGAGAGAACAAGGAAGCAGTCAACCAAAGAATACGCATGGCCCATGTTCTAATATCAATTACATGTTCTCAGCAAAATAATCTCAGAGGGGTCCACGGAAGTTTTCTAAGTGATTCAACTACCTTTGACTACCCACCAAGCCAGAGAGTCAGAAGCAGGTCATGAAAATGGAAGTCAAGTAAGAACATTCCCTATCTGTTATCTATTGTCATTACTTCCTTCCCCTGTTCTGGTCCGGGAGAGAAACACACACACACACACACACACACACACACACACACACACAGACACACAAACACACACAGAGCAAGCTTTCAGGGTAAAGCAAAACAAACAAACAAACAAATAAATAAATAATGCAGAAAACATTGTTTCCTGCTGCTTTCCAAAACTAACAAATGTTAAATTGGGGGAGAAAGGACTTCTGATCACGTTAAGGTTTTGCTTATCATATGATGACATATTTTTATTACTAGAATTTTTCTTGTTCCTTGATGTGCTAGGCAGAATAATGGCCCTCCAAATTTACCTATGTTCTTATTTCAAGATCATTGGACATGTCACCCTTCATGGCCAAAGGGACTTTGCAGATGTTATTAAATTAATGACCTATAGGTGGGAAGAGTATTATGGATTATCTGGCTGAAGGCAGTGTAGTCACATGTGGGTCCTCATACTCCAGGCAAGAGAGTCTGAGAAGATGTGAGGAAGGAAGCAAAGGTCAGAATGATGTCACCCTGAGCCAAGGAATGAGGCAGCATCTAGGACCTGGGAAAGACAAGGGAAGTATTCTTCCCTAGAGCCCTTAGGACAAATGTGATCCTGTCAACACCTTGATTTCAAGCCTGTGAGACCCATTCCAGACATCTGACCTCCCGGATAAAAAGATAATAACCCTTTGTGTTTTAAGCTACTAAGCTTGTCATAATTTGTTAAAGCAGCATTCAAAACAAATATAATGAAAGTGACCAGACATTTTTTTTTTTTATATATATACTCAGAAAGCAATCAGAAGTCATTAAATACACCTAAGATTATATATACACAACAGGTTTAAAAACAAGAAAGTCACTTTCTGTTTGAACCTATGTAATTCCACAGAACAGTGGCAGTAAGTAATTCCTAAGTGCCATGTCAGGATCTTTATCTGTAAAATGGAAATAGTTTCAGGCTATTTTACATGGGCTTAGTGGAGGGGGTATTCACTGGGATCTCTTACATAATGTATTCTGCATGTACTGAACTTAACATACATTGTATTTTTATTACTGATTAAATATCAATCTGACATATTTATTTTGTCTAATTGATAGCCATTGTATTTAGCACTCATTGCTTTAACAAGATAAAATGTCATTCATTAAGAGTTCACAGTCTGGTCTAGGAATCATTTTATATTACATAATAGTGAAGAATTCTATAAACATTTAAATTCAAGACAGCAGAAAATGGAAACTTAACTGTGAATGAGGAATTCCAGGAGAATTTCATCTGAGGAAGTGTTCTGGAGCTGCGGGGTAAGCTGGATGACTCTCACTGTAGTGAAAAATTAATATTGTGGGCTTTTTTAGTTATTGGAGAACTACCAATAAAATATGGGAAGCATATATTTGTTACAGATGTAACAGACTTATTACAGATGTTAATTTTTAAATAACCTTTTAATAAAATGGATGACATCTGAGGATCTATAGATGATACAAACAACTCTAATATATATAGAGAAAAATGTCTTTCTTGTAACCTTTAAAATAACTGAGGAATAATTATTTTTACTATATCAAAGCATCTTATTTCAGATTTTTCTAACTAAAGGGTATCATTGAATTTATAATGTGACTAATTTCCAACTTTAAAAAAAACACTGAAGTTTTCTAAAGAGTATCTGCCAACAGGAAAGAATTTCTTAAACAAGCACTATCTTCTCAGTTTAATTAATCAAACCTTTCACTTAGTCTTTAGAGTATAATTAAATCACATAGCCTCAGATTGGACTGCTTGCTTGAGCTGCTTGGAAAATATGCTTAACCTCAACAATTTTCCTCAACAGTCTTTCAGCTAAACAGTTTTGATTAACGGCCCAAGTAGTTCTAGCCTTTAGTAAAAAATCTTATTTGTGAAAACTTGGATTTTGAACAACAGCCTGAACAATCTTCACAGATCGATTTTCATTTGTCATTAATGACTTTGTACCCATTATTCAAAATTATCCTTATTTGTAAAATACAATTAAAATTTCAAAGAATTTTAAAATATTCTATAATTTTTAACAGTGGGTATTTGGCAAGTAAGTTATTGGGAAGTAAGCAAAACAATTATTTTCAGAAGAAAAATAACCACACAAACACACAGAAATGCACACCACACCCCTACACCTAATATTTCATTTTTGAACTTAGTTATACAGAGAATCTCATTTTTTTCCCCTGGGCTCGATTAGGCTTTGTTTCTTATTGCCACTTAATACATCTCTGTTATAAATTGATGGTTGTACTATACGCTATAGAAGCTTTCTCCAATTTATTCTAGACTTTTAGTTTAGGCAACTTTGATTGTTGCTTTTTCTAATATTTTATAGCAACATTTTAACTTTAATGTACTTGATGAATCATACTGACCTTAAGACATTCTTCTATATTTGGAAATTTCTTACTTATCAGATGGCACTTTTATATTTTCCCAAATTACATGTGTACAGTAACATATAAAAACAATTATTTCTGGAATTAGATCACTTATTCCCTTACATAAGGAAGCAACAATCAACAACAAACCACGGTCTTATGAATGTCCCAGACAAAAACACAGGATACTGTACTTATTAATGCAATTTGTCATGTGAAAATTTGTGGCTTTATTGTCTATGGACACCTAAGCTGAATATTTGTTCCAGTTTGAGAAACTACAGTATATGTGGAACTCCCTGAAGTAACTAAGAACATGTAAGATTCAGTTGTGCTTGTAGGAGAAATAAGCTATTTTTCAGCATTTTTTCAAATTAAATTTATTAGGGTGTCATTGGTAAATGGCATTATATAAGTTTCAATTGTATAATTAATGCTCACCATCCAAAGTCTAGTCTCTTTCAGTCAACACATATTTGACCTTCTTTACTCTCTTCATCACCCCCACCCCTCTTCCCCTCTGAGAACCACCATACTGTTGTCTGTGTCTATGAGTCTGTTTGTTTGTTTTGTCTGTTTGTTGTTTTGTATTTTGTAATCCACATATGAATGAAATCATGGTTCTTGTTCTTTATGATGACTTAGTCTCCTTAACATGATACTCTCAAGATCCATCCATGTGTTTGCAAATGGCAGTATTTCATCCTTTCTCATGGCTGAGTTGTATTCCATTGTGTATGTATACCACATCTTCTTAATCCAATCATCCATTGAAAGACACTTAGGTGTTTCCATGTCTTAACTTTTGATTTTTCTTTATTTTTTCACTACCTTGTTCCTTAGTGACAAGGTCACTTCTGGCTGCAGCCCACTAGTCGATTTTTCCATTGGCTTGGAAAAGACAGAATTGATTGGGGGGAGGGTAATTCTTAACACCTGGCATCTTCAGTACATATGGAATCAAACAGCCTAAGAATTATTCATTGTCAGTTCAATAATTTAGGTAGGAGTCATTCTTCATACTATTAATGAGACATATTCTCTCTGTCTGTTTTACACAAGAAATCATGTAAAAGCACTTCTTTATCAATGCAATTTATAACCACAAAATCATGATAAAATGTGAATTTATAACCTGTTTAACAATAGCTTTTAGATTCAAAGTTATTGAATTCAAAATATTCAAAAATATTTATTCAAATAAATATTATCTGTGTTCCCTGGGGCATAAATTCTTCAAGAAGGGGAAATGTTCACAGCCAGAGTAAATTCAGAGGACTGTGCCCTCAGAAACACTGCATGACTACCATTCTCTTGTTGGGATCCAGTAACCCATTCTTCATTCTGGTCTTTCTAAGTCCTAACAACATCCAAGCTACACTTGTAATAAGTTACTGTGAAAGTTTATTTGTAAATTTTCATACTATTTTAGTTCTACCATGACTTAATAGCATGTAATGATGCACTTTAAATGATGGAGTATATGATTCATCATGATAATGTATGTAATTGATTTTCTTTAGTAAATTAAAAAAAAAAAATAGACTGAAGTTATTTTAGGTTTCTAAAAGATGAAGCAAGTTCAGAACCCTGGATGCCAGATCAAGCTGATGGGGGTGAGAAATTTCAAATTTCAAAGCAGGACAGTGGGACTTGTTCTCTGCAACCTACATAACAGGACATTTACAGAAGAGAATCGATATATACAAGCAGGGCTAGTATTCAGTGATTAAAAACAGACAGAAGGATATAGCTGTACACAGATTACTACTCTATAACTATTGCCTTTGTGAGCGCTGCCTTATTCTAGCACGGGTCCACTTCAGTCCTGCACTCACCTTTCTCTTGTCTCCAGTTCACTCTCTCCTATAAATGTGCTATGAATATTTGGAAAAGATTATGCATGTTTTTAGATTTCATCTGTATAACTTTCATACTTTCTAAAATTATATTATTTGCAGCAGAACATGTTGTCAGTCCTTATCGTGCTGTGACCAAACTCATAGGTCTTGACGCTGTCCTTCAGTACAAATATTTTTATTATGAAGATACACACATAATTTAATAATTTATTTCATTATGTAGTAAAAATGTATGTAGTATCAAAATATTTTATGAAAAAGTTGAGCCATCATACGACGTTGGAAATTCTAATCAGTCATCTTAGTACTGATACCAAATACTTAAATAATTAGCCTGATTCCTGATTCTCATATATGTAGGATGGGGAACACACCAATCTTGGAATATTTAATTTTAAAAAAAAGGATTAGTGTGAAAGAGACATGCTCATCAGCCATAGCTCTCAATTTTCTAATGTTGGTAACAAAATGTATCATAGTGCTACTTACTTTTTTACCCCAAAAATAAGACCTTGTCAGACCATCAGCTCTAATGTGTCTTTTGGAGCAAAAGTTAATATAAGACCAAGTCTTATTTTAACATAAGACCGGGTCTTATGTAATATAATATAATATAATATAATATAATATAATATAATATAATATAATATAGGGTTTTATATTAATTTTGCTCCAAAAGATGCATTAGAGCTGAAGATCTGGTTAGGTCTTGTTTTCAGGGAAACATGGTGTCAACTGAGGCAGAGAATACTCTGAAGGGAAAAAAAGTCCTAAGGGGAAGATGATGATAAATTATGAATTGCCGTCATTGACATTCTTCTGCTATATTGATATAATAGTATATATAAACCATTTGCAATAATAAGAGAGGAGATATAGATTTGAGACTTAATATTAGTCTTTGGTATTGGCCAACTATGGGAGTGTATAAAATCACTTAAGGTGATTTTGTAAAAGTAATACTATGCTGAACTTCGAGGGGACAGCAACAGTTTAAGGATCAAAGGAATGAAGAGTAGTCTAGAAATAAGACTGGGACAAAACAATCATAGTTTTGAGGAGAACCAAAAAGTGTTGTGTCAAAGAAGCCAGGAAAACAGCGTTTGTTACTAGTAATGAAGTTGGGAATAATCATGCGACACTCAGAAGATAGGCAAAAACATGAGACTTGATATGGCTTTAATTTATGGAAAATGAGCTCGTTTTTGGTAAAAAATAATTATAATATAATAGGAATTATATATATATAGATAGATAGATAGATAGATAGATAGATAGATAGATAGATAGATAGATGTATTAGATTAAAGACTCAATTGTTGTAAATTAATGAGTGAATAAGAGGTAAGAGTGAATAGAAAGGGAAGGAAAAATAGCAGATGCTAACAAAAGTGTAAAGACAATATAAGAAGAGTGTTAATTATAATTGTAGAGACAAAAGTGTATTGATTAAAAGTGAGAAGCCAGAGAGGTAGGAGATAGCTGATAGGGCAATATACAAGAAAAGACAGGAATGAGTGACTGAGAAGGAAAATAATATAGATACATAAATTTTTATTAAAGAGATATTGTTTCAGCTGAAACTGATAAAAAAAAAGAAGATATCTAAGTAATGAGAAGGTTGCCAGGAAGTCTTAGGTGAACATGCAAACTAAGCTCTAGTTCTTCAATTAAGCAGCCTTCAAGACCAAGTCACAAGATGAGAAAACGTGGGAAACTATTTAAGTAGTTAAGTTTCAAAATCATATTTTACAGTGACCTAATGTGAATATTTGTTATTTTACAGCAGTACTGAATGTTTGTGTTTGAAAGTAATAAAAGTAAAATACAGTCCTGTTGCAAGGCTAGCATATTCTCAGAGGAGAATGGTGAGGACACGGGTCTAAGAGAATTAGGAGTTTGTTTTCAACATAATTTTGATTTGGAGATCCAGGCCAGAGGATGGCATGATAGAAACTGAACAATTTAGGGATATTGAATTATAAAAATATAGGGAGACCTAGGGACCCAGGATACGATAGTATTTAAAAATATTACTTGACATCAAGTTCTCACTTCCATTCTATGTCTGCTGTTTACCACATAACATTTACTTTACTAAACCTAGCTTACCATTTGTAACACGGAAAGAATAACAGAATGTACTTTATAGAGTTGAGATGATTAAGTGCTTGTAGTGTTTAGTATAAACTTTGCAAAATGTAGATATTCAAAAAACATTTATTACTACAATCTCCTTTGGCAAATTCTGCCAAAATTGCTTTCTTCCGACTTATGTTTTTGTTCCTATGTGGTTCATTAGTTCTTAGCTGAACTACAGCTATTCTCACAGGTTTACCTCTTTTTTATTAGTCTCTCCTAAATTTTTACATTTCTGCAGCTATTTTAATCTTTTGAGGGAGTTCTATACTTACGACACTCTTCTGATACAGATATTTCAATTTGTTCTATTGATCAAAAATATCCAAACTCCTTAGCTTAAATGCTGTCACATGCATGTGATTGGTGTCATGAGGCATTTACCATATTTCCCCGAAAATAAGACCTAACCGGAAAATAAGCCCCGAATGATTTTTCAGGATGCTCATAATATAAGCCCTAACTCAAAAATAAGCCCCAGTTAAGATCATCAGCCAGACTGACGCATTTAGTACATCCATTGCAACACACGACGGACGTATTGAGTTATAAATAATAATGTTAATATATAATTAAATATAAATATTATTGATATTAATACTAAAAAAGAAATGCTAATATAAATTATAATTAAGTATTTGTAAATACCCTAGTGGGCACCTTTGGACCTATGAAAACAGGTGAACTCAAGACTCTTTGTTGGATGACCAATCGGAGTACAGACACAACACACAAATAACGTGTGCACTTGATAACAAACGGATGTGGTTGTGTCTAATATGAATCTTCATAATTCAATACATCGTTTGTTGTAACGGACATACTTAATGCACTCGTGTGAAATAAAGAAACGTTTTCTGAATTTTGGTGCCTGCAATTTTTCGTCGCTTTTGTGTGGACCATCATTCTTAACTGTCATCATTTTTGTTGCCACTCCTGCCTCATAAATCTTCAATTAATGCTTCACTTAATGGTAGATTTAAAGGGAATAATATTTTGACCCTCAGGCAAGATGAGTGTAAAAAGAAAGAGCTATTCCACTGAGTATAGGAAAGGAATCGTGGGGGACTCCTGGGGCAAGAATTTTATGGCTTTCTGCAAAGAGAAGAAGTTGGATCTCCACCTTGTCTGGAAATGGTGAGCAGAGTACGATAACCTTAGTCAACAGGTAAAGGAGGGAAATGCTAAGAAGCACAAGTGTGGATCAGGTCAGCAACCATTATTTCCTGAGCTCGAAGACATCATCTGTGAATGGATTGCTGACAGGAGAGCAAAGGCTTTGGTTGTGCACAGGGCTGATATTCAAACATTTGCCCTTGCAACGACTCCACAGTTAGAAATCTCTCCAGAAGATTTCAAAGCATCACAACACTGGCTGGATGGCTTCCTTCAGCGATGTGAACTGTCTTTAAAAAGATTGACATCACTGATCAAGCTGGAAGATACTGAAGTTATTAAACGTGCACTTGCATTCAAGTCCTTTGTTGATGGCATCGACTTTTCTAAATACCAACTCTCCAACATGATTGCTATGGATGAAACTGCAGCGTTTATGGGCCAAGGATCTCAAACGACAATTGATCAGAGGGGTGCCTCGTCAATCTACATTCCCTCCACTGGTTACGAGATTGCACGTGTTACCTGTATTTTGGCAATTCGTCTGGATAGAAAGAAAGCCCCACCTCTAATCATCACTAATTGCAAGAAAGATAAGGTTGAATGTGTTTCAGGCATTTATGTTCTTGAAACCAAAAAACCTGGTGCACACAAGCTGTTGTTACAAGGAAGTGGGTCGATTTAATGCTGCCACTTGTTTTGCGAGGTAGCCAAAAAGGTCTGCTAGTCTGGAAATCAGCCAGCACTCAACAGTGCTAAAGAAATGAAAAACTTCCTTGCCAAGAGAAGAATAGATCAAATAAAGATTCCCACAGGAATGACGGTCTATCTCCGGACTCTTGATCTTGCAATAAACAAGCCATTCAAGGACCATTTGCACATGGGAATCAATGATTCCATTGAAAATAGAATGGAGAGAAATTGGTGTGGAAACTTTGTGAAACCTAGACTGCAAGAGGTTGTGATTTGAGTGAAGAATTCATGGGATAAAATCACTGAGAGCTGTGTTGCCAGTGCACTACGAGCAGGCTACATGGACAAGAAGTGCACATTTAAGGAGAGCTCTATTGCTGGACATGAGCGATTGGGGCCAATGGTTCTACAGGAAATGGAGTCGCAAGAAATTCAAGCTGGGTTTGGAGAGTAATGACGATGTTCCTGAAGAAGATGACATGACTGTATTTGAATAAATGTAGATTTTTGTACATGAATAAATGAATAAATGTAGATTGTTCTACATGAAAAAAATAAGACATCCCCTGAAAATAAATCCTAATGCATTTTTTTGGAGCAAAAATTAATATAATACCTGGCCTTATTTTCAGGGGAATATGGCACAAGGTAAACCTAGTCTGTACAAAAATAAATGCCTCAATTGAGTAGTAGCTTTATTTGTCCTCACATATATTTTTAAAATTTTAGTAAGAACATTTAACATACAGTCTATAATTTTTACCATTTTTTAGTGTGCAATACAGTACTGTAGGCACAATGTTTTACAAAAGATCTTCAGAATTTATTTTTCTTGTTTAATGGAAATGTAATACCTGTTGAATAGCAACTCTACATGCCCCCCACCCCAACCCAGCAACCACTATCCTAACCTCTGCTTCTCTGAGCTTTGCTATTTGAGATAACTCATGTAAGTGGAATCATACAGTCACTGTCTTATTTCACTCAACATACTCTCCTCCTGGTTCATATATGTTGTTGTATATTGCAGGATTTGTTTTCTAAGACTAATCCATTGTAGATTTATACTACATTTGCTTTATCCATTCATCTAACTGATGAACATGTAGCTTGTTTTCGTATCTTGCCTTGTAAATAATGTTGCAATGAACATAAGAGGGCAGGTGTATCTTTGAGACCATCATTTCAATTCTTGGGTAAATACTGGAAATGGGATTTCTAGATTATCTGATAATTCTATTTTTAATTTTTTTAAATTTATTGGGGTGACAATTGTTAGTAAAATTACATAGATTTCAGGTGTACAATTCTGTATTACATCATCTATAAACCCCATTGTGTGTTCACAAACCAGAGTCAGTTCTCCTTCCATCACCATATATTTGATCCCCCTTACACTGATCTCCCACCCCCACCCCTCTTATTCTATGGTAACCACTAAACTATTGTCTATGTCTATGAGTTTTTGTTTCTCATTTGTTTGCCTTACTCTTTTGTTGTTTTTGGTTTATATACCACATATCAGTGAAATCATATGGTTCTCTGCGTTTTCTGTCTGACTTATTTCGCTTAACATTATACTCCCAAGATCTATCCATGTTGTCACAAATGTTCCTATATCATCTTTTCTTACTGCCAAATAGTATTCTATTGTGTATATATACCACAACTTCTTTATCCATTCATCTATTGAAGGACATTTTGGTTGTTTCCATGTCTTGGCCACCGTAAACAAAGCTGCAATGAACAATGGAGCACACGTGTCTTTATGGATAAATGTTTTCAAATTTTTTGGGTAGATACCCAGGAGAGGGATTGCTATGTCATATGGTAATTCTATTCATAATTTTTTGAGGAATCTCCACACTGCCTTCTATAGTGGCTGCAGCAATCTGCATTCCCACCAACAGTGTATCAGGGTTCCTTTTTCTCCATAGCCTCTCCAACACTTGTTACTATTTGTCTTGTTGGTGATAGCCATTCTGATTGGGATGAGGTGATCTCTCATTGTGGTTTTTATTTGCATTTCTCTGATGATTAGTGATGTTGAGCATTTTTTCATATGTCTATCTGCCATTTTTATGTCCTCTTTGGAGAAATGTCTCTTCAAGTCCTCTGCCCATTTTTCAATTGGGTTGTTTGTTTTTTTGTTGTTGAGTTGCATGAGTTCCTTGTATATTCTGGATATTAGCCCCTTATTGGAGACACGGTTTGCAAAAATCTTCTCCCATTCAGTTGGTTGCCTCTTTATTTTGTCGATGGTTTCTTTTGCTGTGCAGAAGCTTTTAAGTTTCATATAGTCCCATTCGCTTATTTTAGCTTTTATATCCCTTGCCTTTGGAGTCAAATCCATAAAATGCTCTTTGAACCCAAGGACCATAAGTTTAGTACCTATGCTTTCTTCTATGCAGTTTATTGTGTCAGGTCTTATGCTTAAGTCTTTGATCCATTTTGAATTAATTTTGGTACATGGTGACAGATAGCAGTCCAGTTTCATTCTTTTGCATGAGGCTATCCAATTCTCCCAGCACCATTTATTGAAGAGGCTGTCTTTTCTCCATTGTTTGTTTTTTGCTTTGTCAAAAATTATCTGTCCATATTTATGTGGTTTTATTTCTTGGTTCTCAATTCTATTCCATTTGTCTATATGTCTGTTTTTCTGCCAATACCATGGTGTTTTGATTATTGTAGCCCTGTAGTACAAGTTAAAGTCAGGGAGTGTGATACCTCCAGTATTGTTCATTTTTCTTAAGATTTCTTTGGCTATTTGGGGTCTTCTGTGGTTCCAAACAAATCTGATGATTTTTTGTTCTATTTCTTTAAAAAATGCCATTGGGATTTTGATGGGGATTGCATTAAATCTGTATATTGCTTTAGGCAATATGGCCATTTTAACTATGTTGATTCTTCCAATCCATGAGCATGGAATGTCTTTCCATTTCTTTGTGTCTTCTTCAATTTCTTTTAAAAATATCTTATAGTTTTCAGCATATAGGTCTTTCACATCCTTGGTTAAATTTATTCCTAGGTATTTTATTCTTTTTGCTGCAATTGCAAAAGGAATTGTTTTTTGTATTTCTTTTTCTGAGATTGCATTGTTAGTATATAGGAATGCAGTGGAATTTTGTACGTTGATTTTGTAGTCGGCAACTTTACTATATTCGTTGATTGTTTCTAATAACTTTTTGGTGGAGTCTTTAGGGTTTTCTACATATAGCATCATGTCTTCTGCAAAGATTGACAATTTAACTTCTTCATTCCCAATTTGGATGCCTTTTGTTTCTTTCTCTTGCCTGATTGCTCTGGCAAGGACTTCCAACACTATGTTGAAAAGCAGTGGTGATAGGGGACAGCCCTGTCGTGTTCCTGAACGTAGAGCTAAGGGCTTCAGTTTTTCACCATTAATTATGAGATTAGCTGAGGGTTTGTCATATGTGGCCTTTATTATGGTAAGGTATTATCCTTCTATACCTATTTTATTAAGTGTTTTAATCATAAATGGATGTTGTATCTTGTCAAATGCTTTTTCTGCATCAATTGATATAATCATATGATTTTTGTCATTTATTTTGTTTATGTGATGTATCACATTGATGGATTTGCAGATGTTCAACCATCCTTGTGCCCCAGGGATGAAACCCTCTTGGTCGTGATGAATAATCTTTTTAAGGCATTGTTGTAATCGACTTGCTAGAATTTTGTTTAGGATTTTTGCATCTGTATTAATCAGAAATACTGGTCTGTGATTTTTTGTGTGTGTATTGTCCATACCAGGTTTTGGTATCAGGGTAATGTTGGCCTCATAAAACGAGTTAGGGAGTACTGTATCCTCTTCAATTTTCTGGAAGTGTTTGAGCAGGATTGGTATTAGACCCTCTTTGAAGGTTTGGTAGAATTCACTAGTGAAGCCATCTGGTCCAGGACTTTTGCTTTTGGTGAGGTTTTGGATGACTGATTCAATTTCCTTACTGGTGATCGGTCTGTTTAGATTTTCCAGTTCTTCATGGTTCAGCCTTGGAAGGCTATATGTTTCTAAGAACTTGTCCATTTCTTTTAGGTTATTGAATTTGGTGGCATATAGTCCTTCATAGTATTCTTGGATGATCCTTTGTATTTCTGTGGTGTCTGTGATAACTCCCCCTTTTTCATTTCGGGTTTTGTTAATTAGTGTCTTCTCTCTTTTTATTTTAGTGAGTCTAGCCAAGGGTTTGTCAGTTTTGTTAATATTACAAAGAACCAGCTCTTTGTCACATTAATTTTTCTACTGTCTTTTTGTTCTCTATTTCATTTAGTTCCTCTTTGATTTTTGTTATTTCCTTTCTTCTGCTGACCTTGGGTTTCATTTGTTCTTCTTTTTCTAGTTCTTTAAGGTGTAACATGAGGTTATTTATTTGGGATTTTTCTTGTTTCTTGAGATAGACCTGTAGTTATATAAATTTCCTTCTTTGGATGCTTTCGCTGCATCCCAAAAATTTTGGTAGGATGAACTTTCATTGTCATTTGTTTCTATGTATCTTTTAATCTCTCCTCTAATTTCTTCTTTGACCTTGTAGTTCTTTAAAAGTATGTTGTTAATCTCCATGTATTTGTGCTTTTTCCTGTTTTCTTTTTGCAGTTGTTATCCAATTTCAAAGCCTTGTGATCAGATAATATGCTTGGTATGATTTCAATCTTCTTAAATTTTCTGAGGCTGATTTTATGTCCCAATATATGGTCTATCCTTGAGAATGTTCCATGCACACTAGAAAAAAATGTATAGTCTGATGTTTTAGGATGCAGTGCTCTATATATGTCAATTATGTCCATTTTCTTCTAATGTGTCATTTAGGGCTGCTATTTCGTTATTTATTTTCTGTTTGGATGATCTATCCATAGCTGTCAATGATGTAATTAAGTCCCCTAGTATAATTGTGCTTTGGTCAATTTCTCCCTTTAGTTCTGTTAGTAGTTGCTTAGTATATTTTGGTGCTCCCTGATTGGGGGCATAAATATTGATGACTGTTATGTCTTCTTGTTGTATAGTCTCCTTTACCATTATGAATTGTCCATATTTGTCCCTTGTTACCTTTTTCACAGTGAAGTCTGTTTCCTCTGATATCAGTAGGGCTACATATGATTTTCTCTGGATACCATTTGCTTAGAGTGTCAATTTCCACCCTTTTTCTTTGAGTCTATGCTTGTCCTTGTAGCTGAGATGTGTCTCTTGAAGACAGCATATGGTTGGGTTTTGTTTTTTATCCAATCTGCTACTCTGTGCCTTTTTATTGGTGAGTTCAGTCCATTTACATTGAGGGTGATTATTGATATGTGAGGATTTCCTGTCATTCTATCTTTAGTTTTCTAGTAAGACTGTGTCTCCATTGTTTCTTTGACTTTGTGTCGTTATCTATTATTTATGTGTGGTGGTATTCTATGATGTTTCCCTCTGCTTCTTTTATTACAGTATATATTTCAGTTCTGGATTTTTTTTTTTTTTTTTTTTTTTTTTTTTTTTTTTTTTTTTTTTTTGAGTGGTTACCCTTAAGTTTATGTAAAAGAAAGTTTGATATTTAGAGTATTCAATTTTCTTCAGCACGCTTCCTTTCTCCATTCCCATATTCTGGTTCAGGCCTTTGCTCTCCCCCTTTTTATGTTTTGGTTGCCACAGTGCCATAAATTGTCCATGTTGATGGTGGTCGAATAGCCTCCTTTAGTGTTTCTTGTAGTGTAGGTCGTGTATTAGAAAATTCCCTCAGCTTCTGTATGTCTGGAAAGGTCTTTATTCTTGCTTCATATCTAAAGGATATCTTTGCTGGATATATTATTCTTGGCTCATAATTTCTCTCTTTCAATAGTTTGAATATTTGGTTCCACTCCCTCCTGGCTTGTAGAGTTTCTGCTGAAAAATCTGATAATAATCTAATGGGCTTTCTTTTGTAAGCTACCGTCTTATTTTCCCTGGCTGCCTTGAGGATTCTTTCTTTGCAGTTGATTTAGACAGCTTCAATACAATGTGCTTTGGAGAAGGCCTGTTGAGATTGAGGTAATTAGGTGTCCTATTTGTTTCTTGGATTCGAAGATCTAGTTCTGTCCACAGTTTGGGAAGTTCTCATCGACAATTTGTTTGAATATATTATCTGTTCCCTTCTCTCTTTCTTCTCCTTCTGGTATACCCATTATTCTTATATTGCTCTTTCTGATGGAGTCAGAAAGTTCCTGTAGAGTTCTTTCATTTCTTTTAAGTCTCAAATCTCTTTCTTCTTCCATACATGTCATTTCCACATTTCTATCTTCAATGTCACTGATTCTTTCCTCCATCAGGTCAACTCAACTACCTAAACTGGCTATTTCATTCTTAATTTCTTCTATTGAGTTCCTAATCTCCAGAAATTCTATTTGGTTCTTTTTTAAAATTTCAATTTCTTTAATAAAATGCTCATGTTGTTCTTTGATTGTGTTTCTGAATTCATTAAACTGTCTTTCTGTGTTTCTTTCATCTCGTTGAGTTTTTTCAGAACTGCAATCTTGAATTCTCTGTCATTTAAGTCACATATTTCCATATCTTTAAGTTCCTTTTCTGGAGACTTTTCACTTTCTTTCTTAGCTGTCTTGTTGCCTTGGTTATTCATGGCAATTACTGATTTATTATTTCTCTTCCTAGACATCTACAGGAGTGGCTTCTGCAACAGGTTGATAGGAAGAGGTCTTTCTTTTGTTTTCCAGTACGTGTTGGTAGAATGTTTTATCTTCTCTCTGACTGCAGCCGTTTTTTCTCTCTCACATGGTAGTGCTATGTTTTCTCTGCACTATTCCAGCTTCTCACACAATGGGGGGATTCCCTGGGAGACTGGCTTCTCCTCTGTTAATAGTTCTCCTGGGTCACAGGGCAAAGTGTCTGTGTGGGTATGCAGAGAGCTTTTGACGTTCCAAAATTCTTCCTGCACCAGATTCAGAGCCCATATGTTTCAACAGTTCTGTTTACTCCTGCGGGGATCCACCCAGATAGATGGGGCCAAGGGCAGGGTGAGTTGTGAGAGGTGGCCCAGAGCAATGGCGGCAACTACCACCACAGCTGGTCCTGCTTCCACAGCTCCCTCCCCTTTGCCAGAACTAGTTGGGCTGTGAATCTGTGTCTGCGGTCCACAGTTCTCAGAGCAGCAAATATTCTGTTCTTTTGATCTGACACCACTACTGTTCCACTTCTAGCACTAGGCAGGTGGGGTCGTGTCGAGCTCTGGGAGGGTAGGGAGAAGGCGGCTAGTCTCAGTGCCTAAGGTTTCTGTTCTCTGCTAGGCAGTGAGGGCTTAAACCACCATTTTCAGCCTTCTTCCCTCAGTCTTTTCTCTGAGGTCTCTGCCGTGAGCATTGGGTTCAGCTGTGTTATATGCTGTCCTCTCAGCCCTGTGGGCCATAAATGGAGCCCTAGCAGTCCGAGTTCTTCCCTCTCCCACAGCTGTGGTAGCTGCGGGATGCAGTGAGCTAGGAGCACTGAGCTAGGTCTGCGTCTTGTGCCTGCGCGGCTCCATCTCTGCACTTTTTCCTTCACTCCTCCGCCATTCGTGTGATTTGCCCACCTTTAGGTGAATTTAGTAGTGGGCCTCTTCGTCTTGCCTGTCTGCTGTGCAGCGAGTCATTTGTGGAGTTATAGTTGTTCTTTAATTGTAAAGTCCAGGGGAGATTTACAGAGGCTCACCTCATGCTGCCATTTTGATGACATCTCTCTATTTTTAATTTTTGAGGCATGCCCATATTGTTTTCCATACTGGCTGTACCATTTTATATTCAAATCAATAGTGTACAAATAGTTCCAATATCTCCACCTTCTGGCCAAACTTGTCTTTTGTTTTTTAAATAATATGCATTCTAACAAATGTGAGGTAATATCTTATTGCAGGTTTGATTTGCATTTCTCTGGTAATTAGTGATGTTGAGCACCTTTTCATATACTCATTGGCCGTATGCATTTCTTCTTTTGGCAAATAATTATTAAATTCCTTTGCCCATTTTTTAATTTGGTTGTTTGTTTTTCTATTGAGTTAAAGGAATTCCTTATATATTTTGGATATTTGGTTCTTAGCAGACATCAAGTTTGCAGATATTTTCTTGCATTCTGTAGGTTGCCTTTCCACTCTCATGTCCTTCACTGTGCAAAAGCTTTTTAGTTTGATGTAGTTCTGTTTGTTTAGTTTTGCTTTTGCAGGCTGCTCTACTGGTGTTATATCCAAGAATTCATTGCCAAGGCCAACGTCATAAAGCTTTTCTGTGTGGTTTTACCTAGGCATTTTATAGTTTCAAGTCTTATGTTTAAGACTTCAATATATGTCGAGTTGTTATTTGTGTATAGTATAAAATAAAGGTCCAATTTCATTCTTTTGCTTGTGGGTCTCCAGTTTTCCCAATGCCATTCGTTGAAGACACTATTCTTTCCCCATTGTACATTCTTAGCAAACTTGTCAAAGTCAGTTGACCATATATGCATGGGTTTATTTCTGGGCTCTCCAATTTGTTCCTTTGATCTATGTGTGTCTTTATGCCGGTACCATAGAGCTTTTATTACTTTAGCTTTAAAAAATATTTTGAAATCACAGTGTAATACCTCCACCTTTGTTTATCTTTCTCAAAATTGCTTTGGCTATTTGGGGTTTTATGTGGTTTCATATGAATTTTAGATTTTTTTTCAATTTGTACAAAAATGCTATTGAAATTTTGATAGGGATTTTCATTACATCATACATTGCTTTAGTGAGTGTGGACATTTTAACAAGACTAAGTCTTTCAGTCCATGAATATGGAATATTTTTCCATCTGTTTTTCTTTCTTAAATTTCTTTTATAAATGTTTCCAGCTTTCAGTGTTCAAGTCTTTCACCTTTAGTTTATTCCTAAATATATTATTTTTTGATGCTTTTTAAATGACACTGTTTTCTGAAGTTTCTTTTTGGATAGTGCATTTTTAGAGTTTAATAATACAGCTGAGTTTTGTATGTTGATTTTTTGATGTTGCAACTTTATGAAATTTGGTTATTAGTTCTAATGTTTTTGTGGCATCTTTACGTTCTTTTATATACAAGATCTTGCCACTTGCAAGCAAAAATAATTTTACTTCTTCCTTTCCCATTTGGATGCCTTTTAGTGGGTATATTTACTTTTTTCTTGATCATTGAGGAAAAGATTTCATCTGCTCACTGATGAGACTTTTTTTGCTATCAGGTTTCATTTATGCCCTTTATTATGTTGAGGTAATTTTTTTCTGTTACTAGTTGTTGAGTGTTTTTATAACAAAAGGTGTTGAATTTTGTTAATTGCTTTTTCTGTATCTATTGAGATGGTCAAACGATTTTTATTTTTCATTCAGTTAATGTGGTACATCACATCAATTTATTTAATATGCTGAACCATCCTTGTATTGCAAGGATAAACAGCACTGGTGATGATTATGATGCTTTTATTGTGATATTGGATGTTCTTTTTTACTATTTTGTTGAAAATTTTTGCATATATGTGCATTTGGGATATTGTTCTGTAGTTTCTTTCTTCATTTATCTCTCTCTCTCTCTCTCTCTCTCTCTCTCTCTCATCTGTCTAACTTTGATATCAGGGTAATGTTGGCCTCAAAACTGGGCTTAGAAGTGTTTTCTCCTCTTCAATTTTAAGAAGAATTTGAGAAAGAGTGGTGTTAATTCTTTAGTTGGAAGAATATATAAAGACTATTGATTTCTCTATCCAGAGTATCAATGTGTGTGTGTGTGTGTGTGTGTGTGTGTGTGTGTATGTGTGAGAGAGACAGAGAAAGAGAGAGAAACCATATAGCCTTACTGCTTTTCAATGTGCTTCATTAACTTAGCATACAGTGAACAACTACCATATAGTTAATCAAATATGACATGAGTAAATTATTTAGATGTTTACAATGTTTTAAAATTATCATAAATAGTTATTTTTCCATATTTTCATTTCTGAAGGTTAACTTCTTATAACTATGCGGCCTGAAATAAATTCACTTTGAATATAAAAAAATATTTGGAGATAAAATAATATTTGCTAAAAAAGTTTATAAAAGTTATAATTATAAACATTGTTAAAGAAATCTTATTATCATCACCTCTTACATTTTTCCAGCCTCTATATTCATATTATATTTTACTGTGTTAATTTGGTTCTTATGGTTATTTTATTTCATTTCCGCTGCAGAACTATTAATGCATATATATTTTCCACCTTAATATGTCCACTTCTTTCATATCTAAGTTTGTCAAGTAAATATCCTCTTTATGTATTGTTTTACATAGTTTGTATTTAATTTGAGAGCATCTATTAAATGATACCTCAAAAATGTCTTATTTGACAAAACTATTAATTAAAGTATACTTCCCTCTCCCCCTTAAATGCTGTTTTACTTGACTATTAATGTTTTGATGAAATACATTTCACAAGTAGAAATTGGCATGGGTATATTACTTCTTCTCTTTATTATAAAACACATAATCTGATCAACTCTCAATAGGACACTTCTGAAATATGCTAATTTGTATGAATTTTTGTAGAAATTAAATTTCATTTCAAATAAAACATAAAGAAAATGAAAATGCAATTCTATTTTGTTTTCAACAGTTGAAAAGAATAAGAAATTCATTAATAAAATATAAAATGCAATATAGATATCAAGGTAGTGTGGTATGCTGGAAAAGGATTCGAGTTTGTGGTAAGAAATCTTTTAGACTTAGTCTGGCTTTGTACAAATTGGATCCAAAAATTTGACATCTAACTCTATCCGTCAGCTCCTTCTGAATCTAAGGTGTAAAGAGTGTGAAGTCGTAGGTATTTACGGCACTTTCTATAATCTCTATGACTTTGGCAATGTAAGCCTGTATTTACTAATCACTCTACCTTGTAGATCTGAATCTATTTCACACAGATTTGAGCATATGAAATGTCTCACTTGATACTTTAGTAGCTTCTTTCATATAGTGAACTATCACTTATTAAAACTTCATTAAACTAGATAGGTCATTCAAGTGGCTACTAGCATTACCGATGAGATGAACTGGCTTAAAGGGGATCAGACGTATGGTGATATACAAAGTGTAGGATGTTAAAAACAGCTACCCATCTGTTTCAGGTTGTTGGCCCTTGACGCTTACTGTACTATTAGTATGGACAGGCTCTGTATCATCTCTACAGTACACAAAACACTTTCAATTCATAATCCACAACATTGCTAAATATGTGGCAACCAAATATTTAAAAATTATATAATCATGCATAATCTTTTCATTTGAAGAACAATAATGCAAAACAAAAGTTTCTGTTACTTTGATTTACTCTGTGTGTACTCTGTGATGTACTCTCACTTTCTTTAATGCAATATTCAATAATGTCCTTTTGGTTAAACAACCTTTCAAATATTTGTTACACATTGTTCTTCTTTGGCTCATTTCATTGCATGAATTCATTTCACTTCTTTTTAATACTTTTATTATAATTTATTTCTTTCTTTGTTCATAAATTACCATATATATATATATATATATAATCACTGATTTGTCCTTGGCATTTCCCTTTACATCAAGGCTTATATACATGATGCCAGATATTTCATTTGAAACACGTCTTTTACAACACTAATGGGCATACTCTATCAAATCATACTGGGTCTTTGATGACCATAACTTAAATTTTTGGATTTAGGGAAATGAAGGATGATAAAATTGTCTGATTTTATTTAATGTACTAATCAAAACTTGAAGTTTTACAGAAATAATGTAGATTTCCTAGTGGGTATAAAACCACTGAATGACAGCAATAAAGTTCCTTGATTAGAAATAACATTTACATTTTCTAAATTATCTAAAACCATTTTTCTCCTCTATTCTACTCTAAAATATCTATACTTATTTTATTTTATTGGATATGTATTTTGTTTTCACAACTACCATTTTAATGCACTGGAGTTACAAAATAAGTTTAAAATAAAAATGCGTAAGTTAAGAGTCTGAAGGGACAGAATGAAACTGGTAAAATTACTTCACAACGCATCTCAGGACTTTCTCTGTATATGTGGCATTTATTAACATAAAAATAATGATAATAATTCTAGCCACTCTAAGACAAAGTAGGAAGAGGTTCATATCCCAAGTTATTGCCAAAGAATCACTTACAAGATTGTACACCAATCATTCATGACTGTATTTCAAGACACCTCATTTTAATATTACTTCTTCAAAAGAGAGAACTTCTAAATTATATATATATATATATATACACACACATATACATGCATATATATATATGCATATATATATATATATATATATATATATATATATATATATATATAATTGCAACATGTATTTTTAAAATATATTAACTGTAAATTCACATACCTACAAATCATCTTTATTTTTATTAGCATCAGTTAAAATTTTATTATGAATATGTTATGCCCATTTCACATTTGAAAAAAAAATATGGCCGTTTTTCTCTAAAAGTCATTGCTATAAAAAGACAAAAGATTAAGAATCAAGAGAAGAATTCATCTTGTTAAAATGTACATATTAACTAAAATGATCTACAGATTCAATGCAATGCTTATGAAAATTCAAATGGCACTTTTCACAGAAATAGGACAAAAACACCCTAAAATTTTATGGAGCCACAAGAGACCCTGAGCAGACAAACCATTCTTGAGAAAGAACAAAACTGGATGCATCACACTTTCTGATTTCAAAATATATTACATAGCTGTAGTAATCAAAAGAGTATGGTATTGGTAAAAAAAAAGATGCATAGATCAATTAAACAGAATAGATTCCAGAAATAAATCCATGTATAGGTGGCCAATTAATTTACAACAGAGGAGTCAAATAAAATGGAGAAAGGATATTCTCTTCAATAAATGGTGGTGGGAAAACTGGACAGACACATACAAAATAATAAAACTGGACCATTATTTTTCACTATACATAAAAATCAACTGAAAATGATTTAAAAGACTTTAATATAAGATCTGAGAACATAAACCTTCTAAAACAAACAAACAAAAAACAACAACAACAAAAAAAACTCTTGACATTGTCTTGGCAAAGATTTTTTGGATTTGACACCAAAAGCAAAATGAACAAGTAGGACTACATCAAACTAAAAGCTTCTGCATAGCAAAGGAAACCATCACCAGAGTGAAAAGCCAACCTATGTAATATAAGAAATATCTGCAAACCATATATCTGATAAGAGGTTAATACCAAAATATATAAAGAACCCATACAATAGCCAAAAGAAAAAAAAAGATCCAATTTAAAAATGGTCAGAGGATCTGAATAGACATTTTTCTAACATAGACATGAAAATGGTCAACATGTACATTAAAAAAAATTGTTCAACATCACTAATCATGAGGGAAATGCAAATCACAACATGTGATATTTCCTCATACCTGTTAGAATGACTGCATTCAAAAAACAAGAGATACCAAGTTTTGGGAAGGGTATAGAGAAAAGAGAACCCTTGTGCACTATTGATGGGAAGGTAAATTGGTGCAACTACTATGGGAAACAATATTAATGATTCACAAAAATTAAAAATAGAACTATTATATATTTAAGCAATCCTACTTCTAGGTCTATATCCAAAGGAAATTAAAACAGGATGCTGAAGAAATCTCTTCACTCCCATGTTCATTACAGCATTATTAATAATAGCCAAGATTGGAAACAACATAAGTTTCCATCAACAGATGAACAGATGAAGAATATATATACACAGACGTATAATGGCATATTATTCAACCATGAGAAAGAAAGAAATCATGCTTTTAATTACAATGTTGATTGAACTTGAGGACATTACGCTAAATGAAATAAACTAGACAGTGAAAGATAAATGCTTCAAGGTACGATTTATACATGGAATAAAAAAAATAGTTATAGAAACAGAGAATATAAAAGTAGGGGTTGGGGAAATAGGGAGAGATTGGTAAAGGATACAAATTTTCAGCTATAAGATGAATACGGTCTGAGGATGTAATGTAAAATATGGTGGCTCTAGTTGAAGACACTATTACATAATTGAAATTTGCTAAAATAATAGAAACTTAAATTTCCTCACCAAATTAAAGACAAAAAGATAAATATGTGAGGTTATGGATGTAATTTATTTGACCAAGGGAATCGTTTCACAATATTTACAAATACCAAATCACCATATGTGTACTTTAAATATCTGATCATTTCATTAGTCAATTATACATGGATATAGCTGAAATTAATAGAAAGATAATTGTTAGTTTGTAATATTGGAACTTTAGGAATACCACCATATTAACTATTGAGATACAATGTTAATATCCTTTAAAATGTTCTAATGAGTTAAAGTTCTAAATGTCCACCAATAAGCATGTTACTGGTGATAAATTAATCATGACACAATATCACATGATTTGTAATAGTGTTTTAATTTGTATTATCTAGCATGAGAGATTACTCAGTAAAAAAGATATTGATTTAAAAATTCCTTGGTTGAATACATTTCCCAAGTGCAAGACACCTGACATTGTTTGCTTTTGCTGCTCCTTTTGAATAACCCTCTAAGCTCATTCTGGTTTGAATGCACTGTACTACAGTAATTGAGCTATTTTTCTAGAATGGAGGATTTTCCTCCATAAAAGAATGATATTTTTCTTATTTCATCTTTCATACAGAAGTTCAAAGGAACCCTGGATTCTTATTGGCTTACAGACTCCCAGAGCTCCTTGCCTGATTTAATGCTTGAATTTATTTCTGTATGGAGAAGAGTATCGTGCCTCCTTAAAAAAATAAAATAAAATAAAATAAAATAGAACTAGCGCATGATCCAACAATTCTACCACTGGTTATATGGAAAGAAAATGAAATCAATATCTGAAAGAAATATTTACACCCCTATGTTTATTGCAGCATTATTCATATTAGCCAAGATATGGAAAGAATGGAAGTGTCCACCAACAGACAAATGGAGAAAGAGAATGTAATATATGAAGAGACTGTGGAATATTATTCACCTTTAAAAAAAGAAGGAAATGCTGCCATTTGTGACAACATGGATGCACCTTACACTAAGTGAAATGAGCCAGACAGAGAAAGACAAATATTGCATGATTTTACTTATCTATTAAACTTTAAAAAGTATGACTCATAGAAGCAGAGAGTAGCATGGAGGTTACCAGGTGGGAGATGGAGGAAATGGAAAGACGATGGTCAAAAGTTACAAAAATTCAATTATGCAGGATTAATAAATACTGGAGATGTACAAATGGTGACTATGGTTAATAATACTGTATTGTATACCTGATGTTTGCCAGGAGCATACATTTTAAGTATTCTCACGCCAAACACAAACACCCACACACACACGCACACACATATAATTGATTTTCACTCTCTGTTACCTCGTTTATAGCACATAATACTCCTGAAGAAAAAAATAATACATGCAATTATTCCTATTTCATATATTTTGGTTTGAGTTGATACCTTAATTTGATTTTCTGATTCAAAGCTCTGTAACCATCTAAAATAAAAGACTTTGACACGTTGCCCTGACTTCCTCCATATGATCAGATTCTCCTCCAAACTCTTCTTTTTTATGGCATCTGTAGTAAGAACAATTACTCCTTCAAACTAGAAAACAACCTCCCATTCTCCTGATGCACAGCTTAAATAAGCACATTTAATGATTGAAAGATTTTATATTCCAACAGAAGTTTTTGTCTCCTAAAATACGCTGATTTAATGACAGTTTTTGCATATTAGTCAAAATGATAAAATGTTTTAAAATACAACAATGCAAACATTATGTTTAGTTCATGTACCTGGTTTCATCATTCTTAATGGTAAAAAAGTTATTTTTTATGACCCCTTATTCTACTTCAACATGAGTATATAACTGTTTTCTCATTAGATGGTTTGCATGGTACCGACCAGGTATACTCAGTATCAAAGGCCAGAATGTGGTTCTATAAAGAAGAAATAAAGTGAACAAATAAGGAGTAAAATCTATAAATGCCAAAAACAAATGTTAGCATGTTTGTACATACAAAAAAGGCTCCCTTTATCCTTACAGCAATTACTTTATGCCCTACAGCATGAGATACGACTATCCCCATCTTAAAAGGTATAATGTTATCAGTGGCTATAACTGTATTTAATTCTATTTTTAAGAATGGCATTTCACTTTATGACCTTCCATAGCAGTGGATTGTACAGCAAATTCTCTATGACTTTTCTGTCCTTCATGAAATCCTTTACTGCAAGTGGGCAAAAAAAATCAAGTGAAACTAATTTTTAAACAATTTTCAAATATGTAAACTATTTTGAATACAAAATTATGTACGTCCCTTAACTTTGAAACAAATACATTTTTGAAACAGTTTTCAACTCTTGGGATTGGATTGAAAGGGGCCATAAATTAGTACATATGTTTCCCATCTTTCACTTGGGTAGTAAAAAAATTATTGAAGGATGGTTTTTATAAAATATATTTTTCAGATACCTTTACAGAGGGAGGCTCTATAACCTCCTATTGTAACACATTCTAATGGCTTGGAATACTCAAAGTCAGGAACTACTTACTTTTCTGCAATTTAAACATATCCTCTCTTGTCCTATAGTCAGTGAATAAAGAGAAAAACTATTCACTATTACTGTACAAGACTTTTTCCACATAACCCCAAACTAATAATGAATCTCTCCAAGCATTTTATTTCTTATGCTTGAATAAATTCATCTATTTACCTCTTTTCCATGATACATTTCAAGTAAAGCTTAATCATTTTTATTCCCATATAAGCCCGCTCCAATTTCTGTAGATCTCATATCAGCTTCCATTCATATTTTTAGCTATAATATCACTTGAGGTTTCTTTGCCAAAAGATAGACTTTTCTACCCTTCAGGTTATTTTTGAGATGGCAAGAATAACTGAGATTAGACCTCTGTAGTTTACTATAATCTAGTCATATCAAGTTTGGAGTACCAGAGGAAAGCATTTCTTGAAACCACTTTGAGATGACAGAAAGCAGAACTAGCAACTAAACTAAACTGAATGTCATGTCACACAGGTAGTTAGTGCTTCACTCCAAAGACAATTGTTTATTTCAGGTAATTCACAAAAAAAGATCATATATATATGCACCATATTGCACCTCTTGATAGAGCCTAAAGTGCATTTCTGAAACACTGATTTGAAAATTAAATTAACATAATCATAGATACTTCAGAAGTTCAAACTATTTTTATTACTATTTTTATATATATATAATTCAATGAATATTTTATTCATAAGTAGGGGATTGAATTGAATCAGGACCTCAAGGCCCTGATAGCTTAATAAAGGAGATAAAGTTGATCTGAAATGGTAATATGAATAGGCATCGTACAAGCACTCTATAAATGCCACTGTCATGCTTAAGTGATATAATGACCTTCAGAGTAGATCAATATACAATTTTGAGAAAAGTTTGAGCTATTACATATAATGAAATTTTTACCTCTCACAGGTTGAATAAGATTACAGGATACAAGAACATTACAGAAAAAGTATGTAGGGTAGAAACAGAAAGCCTAGAATCTTCTGAAATAGCTGTGAATCTCTGTTCCATGGTCATCATAGCAGGAGCCGGAACATCATGGAGGTATGGGGACCATCTGCTTTCAACGGTTTTCATGGTGACAGCAGCAAGATGGAAAGTGTTATAGCAGCAGAGCAGGGGGTCTGCTAGCTAGCGTTTAGATGTCCACTCTGTGAAATGTTTTTAGACACCTAAATCCTTCATTTTCATAATTGCTGAGATAGGAAGGAGTCTCTGTGTACTTATTTTAAATATTAAATATTAAAGCATAAACTGACACGTTTTATGCCATTACTCCACATGACTTTCTAAGTTTTCTTTCTCTTTAACAGCTTGTTAAAAACTGCCTTCTTAATACAAGAAGTCGAGGGTTGGTTCTCTTTTCAAACCTTCTTCAGAGCAAAGGAGGCCTTGTTATCCATAACAGCTACACCATATTGCACCTCTTGATAGAGCCTAAAGTGCATTTCTGAAACATTGATTTGAAAATTAAATTAACATAATCATAGATACTTCAGAAGTTCAAACTATTTTTATTACTAAACTCAGGTTTCACATCAGTGATACCAAACAGATTTGAAGAATTTTTAAACTCAGTGACATAAAATAATATTATAAAAGGAAAATTGATCATTGGAGAACACTGAAGCCGCTAAAAATGAGTGAACCAAAGTTTTCCTCTGCATAATCACATATCGATAGAGCTAACTTATAAAGATACACACAAAGAAAGTTGCAAGCTCTTTGCAAATAGCTGAAAAATATGTACATTATAATTCTACAGTATTGATTATATTTAACTTCATATTTACAGCAATCCTAACAATCAGATAGAAAATGTATTCTTACCCCAATTTAACAACTGTCAGAATCAAATGTTATTTCTCACAGAAATACAGCAAGTAATCTTAAATTTTGAATGGAATAACTAAAGATCCTGAATAGTCAAAGCAATCTTAAGAAAGACAAACAAAACTGGATGCATTCTGCTTCCTGATTTTGATATATATTACAAAACTACATTAATCAAGAGTATGGTATTGGCATAAAAACAAACACATATATGATAGATATACGTATATATGTGTATATATATATATATATATATATATATATATATCTTGGATCCTTTGTTGTGCATGTGTGTGTGCATGTATGTATATATATATATATATATATATATATATATACACAACAAATTATATATATATATATATATATATATATATATATATATATATATATATATATATATAAAACAAAGGATCCGAGAATCTACAATGGCGATAGGACAGTCTCTTTAATAAATGGTGCTGGGAAAACTGGACAGTCTCGGACCCAGTTTTATTAAACTGGACCACTATTTCATTCCATGCACAAAAATCAACTCAAAATGAATTAATGACTTAACCATAAGAGCTGCATAAAATTCCTAGAAGAAAACATAAGTTTTAAGCTCCTTGATGTTGGTTTTGGCAATTATATTTTGGATTTGACACCAAAAGCAAGGTAACAAATTGGACAGCCACATGCAAAATAATAAAACTAGACCATTCTTTTATGCCATATACAAAAATAAACTCAAAATGGGTTAAAGATTCAAATGCAAGGCCTGAAACCATAAAACTCCTAGAAGAAAACATGGGAAGCAAACTATTTGACATCAGTCTGAGTAATATCTTTTTGGATACATTTCCTTGAGCAAGGGAAACAGAAGTGAAAACAAACAAACGAGACTTCATCAAACTAAAAGTTTCTGCACAGCGAAAGCAACCTTCAAAACAACAAAAGACAACCTACTGAAAGGGAGAATATATTTGCAACTGATATATCAGATAAGGAGTTGATATCCAAAACATGTAAGAAATTCGTACAACTGAATAATAAAAAATAAATAAATAGTCCAATGGAAAATTGGGCCGAGTACATAAAAAACACATTTCTCCAAGGAGGAGATACAGATGGCCAACAGACACATGAAAAGATGCTCAATGTCACTAATCACCAGTGAAATACAAACCAAAACCACAATGGGATAGCACATCACACACTTCAGAAAGGCTATTATCAAAAAGTCAGCAAATAACATGTGCTGGCGAGGATATGGAGAAAAAGGAACCCAGTTGGCACAGTTCCTGGGCACGGTTGGTGGGACTGCAAACTGGTGCAGCCACTATGGAAAACAGTACAGAGATTCCTCAAAAAACTGAAAATAGAACTACCGTATGGCCCAGCAATTTCACCATTTTGTATTTATCCAAAGAAAATGAAAACACTAATTTGGAAAACATGTATGCACCTCTGTGTTCACTGCAGCATTACTTACAGTAGCAAAGGTATGGAAGCGACCTAATTGTCCTCAACAGATAAATGGATAGAGAAGATGGAATATTATGCAGCAAAAAAAGAGAATGAAATCCCATTGGTGGCAGCATAGCTAGATCTAGAGAGTATTGTACTAAGTAAAATAAATCGGGCAGAGAAAGACAAATACTGCATGGTTTCACTTATACGTATATAGAGTCTAAAAACAAAACAAAACAAACAAAACACAAACAGACTCATAGAAACAAAGACCAAAGAGATGGTTACCAAAAGGGAAGGGGTGGGGAAATGGGTAAAAAGGGGGCTGGTAATATGGTCAATAATATTGTGGTAAGTTTGCAAAGTGACAGATGATTATTGGACATAGTGGAGTGATCACATTGTAAGGTATAAAAATGTCAAATCACTGTATTGTACACCTGAAACTAAAATAACCAAAATAAGAGTGTATATCGATTATACTTGAATAAAAAAAATTTAAAAATCAACATGTACACAAATTTACAGTTATATGTTAATTGTATCTCTATAAAATGGAAAAAAAATCGGAAAAAAAAAATCCCAAAGCCCCCAATCATCTTTATTTTCGTTAACAGTTTACTATTTTATCATAGTGCACATAGTTTAATATTTCTTTTTCTTCTCTTTTCGATTACAAATCTTACTACTGTTTTTCTTTTTATAATATAACTTTTGTTACCAAATTATTTTTTTGGCAGATTGAATGGGATTATTTGGTGTTTTAGGATGTGTTTCTATAGCATATTTAAGTTTGTATGAAGCCATTTGAGAAAACACAGGAAAAATAAACAGATTGATGGTGTTCAGATATTACCTGTAATTTCTCTAGTACTACAGGAAAGAAATTTGAAAAATGTAGGAAAAATATACCTTGTGAAATATTCTTGCTGCTGCATAAACTAATAGATTTTCTATTAGGGAACTTAGAACTTTAAATAGTTTAAAACATAATCTGATTATTTGAATTAAGGTTATAAAACAACTTGAATTTAAAACACAATTTTATGAATGCTTTATTTAATCAATAAATATAGTAAATACATATAATGTATTTTTATATCCATTGATATTACAAAAAATTGAGCACAAGTACATTTATTCAGCCAGAGTATGCAGCTTTCTAGAACGATTCCAACTAACACAAAATTAAAATGTGTTATCTGATGTAAAACATTGGCCTGCAGACTAATGTGAAAAAGGCCTGGGCTATAAACTCTTCACGAGTATTATCATGAAGTAAAATGAGAATGTTCTAACATATTTTTACAGAAATCTGCACTACTTAATTTAAAATGTGATGAAATATATTTGGCAACCAGTCTCAAAACATGAGTTACTATGACTTGGGGGGCGGTGTTAAATATAGTAGAGGAAATTAATATACTTAAATTTAGAAACCCTCTCCAGTAATATTAATATGTTTTTAATCAATGAAAGATATCAATAACCCAAATCCTATAAAACATTTATGGTCTTTTTAACTGACATTTTTTCCCTCTCCTTTCCATTTAATCTAATTTCCCCACAAGCAGAAAGACCCAACAAAGATGGAAGTCCCTTCCTTCCCAGCCCTCAGAGTCTGTGAGGAATTGTCAGGGATCAGATGAATAACCAGGGCTCAAACAGATTGAAATTCTCTTCTGTAAAACCTTCTCAAGGTTCCCTCTCTAATAACTCCTAGCAATATTAACCAGTCTCTCTATGTATTTCAGTAACACTGCTCCCTTCTTTCCTCTGAAATGGCACTCATCTTATGTCATACAACTGCAATTATGGTTCTAGCCACCTCTTCTGGCTTACTCCCACTATGCTCTCAATTGCATCTCATTTCCCTTCAATTTCTAAATGTGCTCTTCTTCTATTATGCCTAGTGTTTCCAAGGGTCTGTGTTCCGGAACCTCCTGCTTCTCTTTCTCTGTTCTTTGTTTGACTTGCAACCTCTATTCATCTTTTAGAGCTCAGCTCAGGGCTGGTTCCCTGTGGCTGCCTCTCCCTGATCAAAAGGGCACAATTAAGTGGGGCTTCTCCTTGCTATTTTAAAAACTTACTTTTTATATTTTCTAAAACTTACATATTTGTTTTCCAACTAAACTTTAATGTTATAAAAGACATTGACTACATCTACTGTATGCTAATTTTATATACTAAAATCTTGCTAATTACTTCTCATTTTTAAAGGCCTGATGAAGAAGGGAAAAAAAAAAGTAGAAAGCAAAGGAGATATGTAAAGGCAAAGGGATAGGTTATAAAACTTGCATGGCACTGTTTTGCTTGTGAATAAATGAAGATAAAAATAGCGCCCCTGCTAAATAGTTGTTCCCTATATTCTGTACAATATTCTACAAAATGCAAAATCAGTTACTAGCACATATAAAATTCTCAACATGTCTCACTTTCTTTTTGTTTTACATATCATAAATGGGCAATATTGGTTGCTGATTTTGTCTAGCTCTTTTATAATATGTTATTTGTATTGAGGTAAGGATTCACTTACCTGTACTAATACAATGTTTACAGAAAACTAAAAAAATATGGATAAATGAATAAATGAACAAAATTCTTCTAACTATATACAGAGATGTAGTCTAAGCTAATCCATGTAAGACCATTCATGTTTTATAATTTCAAATAACATTTTCCCCAGAAAAAGTATCTAATAAGCTAGAAACTGAGATCATGTACATATGTATGATATAATCTATACATAACACATGTATATCAATATAATTATATATCACTACTCATATATATGTATATATATATATATATATATAAAATTATATGTTATACATATGGAGAGAGACAGAGAAACAGAGAAAGAGAGAGAGAGAGAGAGAAAGAGAGAAAGATTGAGCAAATTAATTGAATAGTCTACGATATATGATGTGTTAGTATCAAAAACAATAAATACATAGCAACCCAAATATCAAATAAAGCTCTTTTTTGTGGCATTAATCCTTATATTTTACTATACTTTATTCAGAAAATATAAATGGCATACATATATAAGATTGATATAAAATATTGTGGAATTTGCACTTCAGAGTCAATAACTTTTTTACAGCCCTGCTTTTACTGCACTATGCAGCCATCTTTATTACGATTTCGAGGACAGCTGGACGTACCTACATAGCAATTCCCTGGTACTTACATAGCTTTTTAAACGATGAATAGATCAGAATGAGAATAACTGATAGGTGGTTTCTTTCCCCTCAAGATTTTGTGCTCGTGATGTCAGGGTACTTTTTATATGTCTATTGATACCCAATGTCCAGCAAATGACTTTGCAGTTAACTCATTGAGTATTGGTTAAAAGAAGTTATACAATTTAGCAATTGTCATGCTCAAAGCAGAAGAAGTCTGATCTCCTTCAGCTGAACTACTGTGATGTGAACTGCAATTAACAATAATTTTCAAATTAATGGATGTATAAGTCATTTTTTTAAGTTAGAAATTTTATTGTGATAACCATGATGGCAAAAAGTTGATGGCTATCTGAATAATGAATTGAACAGTGGTTCTTCCATAATTAAATTTGAGTGAAATTGAAACAACTGTGATTGACCTGCATATATAAGAAACCAAGACTATGTGACACTATGAGCCTTGCATGAGCCTCAGAGGGATTTCAACAAAGAGAGATATCTCTGCATAGATAATTCTAGTACTTGTAATCTGGAAAACAGAGTGAACTCAAACTTCTTATTCTAAAAAACAGTGACCATTCCTAAAATTTCCTGACACAATTTCTTGACCTGAACTCTGATGGTTGTAATACTTAACCAAAGGATTGCTTTTAAAAGAAAAAAAATGTGTTAAGCACCAAAATATTTTTTAGCAAGAATTTAATGACCGTATACTATGTACTAAGAACAAGTTACCATGGGTGCTTAAAACATTTAATTTCTTCCTTCATTTTCTTCAACTTATGCTAAAAATTCTAGTCATGTTGGATGCTTTTCTCTCAGATTATTAAAAGAGAGAGAGAGAGATAAGAACACATCGAATATCTAAATACAGAGTTTGCAAAACAGTGGGTGAACTGGCCAGGAGTTATAAAGGTATTACTACAATAAGGCAAATTCATATAAAATTACATTTCTGGCACATCACTAATTAAAGAAAAGGGAGTCAACCAAAAATATGTGCTGTTTTAGTAATTAGCTACAGTTAAATTGATGTATATATGTACTTGAAATCTCTACCCAAACTGTTATGGTAAGCCAAACAGAGTTTTAAGGCCCAAAAGAATAAGCAATACATGAAGAAAATGAAACTGTATTTGTTTATTTTTATATAACTCCTTGCATATTCATAAAACATATTAATAAATGGATTTAGTTATCTAAAATATAATCATTTATAGGTGGCTATTTATATGATAATCAAACCAACCCTCATATTAATATTACTTTAATAGAAAAGCATAAATCCAAGTTATGGCATTAATCACATTTTTCTTTACATCTTTGTTCTATGGGGAAAAAGTGGGCATTCATTAAGGAACTGCTTTCACTATCTTGACACAATAACATTGTTAAAATACGTTAATAGTCATTAAGCCACCTCTAGCTAAATACAGTTTATAAGATTTGAATGAAACAGAAAGTATTACTGAAACAACTTGATAATAACATTTGTTTTGCATTTGAAATAAAGGAAATATTAAAAAGTTACAAACAGAATATAAATATATCTTATTAAATAGCAAGTGAAAAATTCTTTTGTCCCCAAGTCTGAGACTTTTAAAAAACAGAATATGTTAGCCTTTTTTAAAATTAATTTTATTTTGTAGTAAATTTATTAATTTAATTGGATAGAATTATTTACATTTTCACTCAAATTTTGAAAAGGAAATTTTTCTCTTACGCCAGACAATCTGGATTTTAACACAAAAAATACAGAGCATGCTTTGTTTAATTATCTGCAAAATGTTGATTCTTTGGATATATATATATATATATAATGATATACATATATGACATATATGCTATATATATCATATATATATATATTACATATATATGCACAATAATTACTATAATTTGACTTGAAACATGATGGGAAAGAAGCATGACTATTCAAAAACATGAATTAATGTTTCCAAAATGGTAAACTTGTTACAATTAAGAAAAAAAAGGTGTAACCTCACAATCAGAACTCTGTGAGGATAAAGAAAACCTGTTCATAGTGTTTTATCAGAGCATCATCTTTAAGCAAACTTTACTAATGCTGTTTGTTTGCGAACCTAAAAAGAAACTCAATTAGATGATATAATTGCATTGCTATTGCTTTCTGTGTAAATATGTGAAACATTCTTTCATGACCAGATCGAGTATGTGTTATATAAAACTTCCTAAACCATCCAGGAAGGATCACTCCTTTTCATTTGTATTTCCTTATAGCAATTAGCACAAATCTCTATAATATCATCTATAACATCTTTCCAAATTTGTTATTTATTGCCTTGTTTTCCCCTATTAGACTGAGTGATTTGAGGTCTAGGGTTATAGCTGAATTATATTTGAATCGTCAACAATAGGGACATACATGCTATTTTTAGTTGGACAATTTTTTGCCAAATATATGAATGAATTAAATAACAACACATACATAGAATTCTCACTTCAAAACCAGCAATGTAGGCTATAAATGAAACACACATCAATGATTAAGAATTCTGCTTTTATAAAATGACTTGGAAAGCTAGACTGCATTCAAATCAAACTGACATTATCACGACAATTATGACTGATATGTGTTCAATTATACCAAGATCATATGCCAGAAAAATCTGTGAGATAATGTGCTATTTGTATTGAAGTTTAATGTTAACTAATGAGGAAAATACGTTTTATATTCTTTTAGATGTTTTGAGGGAAATGGTATTTTAGGAAAAATATGCATGATATACAAATATGAACAGTAATTCGAAAGGATTTTCATTTTATTTGAAACAAGAACAAACTGCTTAATATTTGTTTCATTGATCAGCTATTTTGTTTTGATGGTAGAGAAAATAAACAAAACACGATTCTTAGATTTCAGGACACATTTATCACTTCAATATGTGATTGAGCAGAAACTGAAAACACTGGTAGCATTAAGAGTGTGTGTGTGTGTGTGTGTGTGTGTGTGTGTGTGTGTGTGTGTGTGTTAATCTACTAAATTCATTTATTTTATCTCCATGATTCCTATCAGTAAACTCTCATGAAACCTAGTTTATTTCTCCAGTCTGATCGCCATGCTTAGAGGAGACAGAAACCACAAAGCACTACCCACAAAACTGTAGAAGAATGCAGGTCACAGCAATTGTTGGCTAGGAAGCTGGATTTGCAAGACTTCACTGAGGATAGCTCTTCCCTCACACCCAGTTCTGGCTCCATTTCTATTGGCATGTTTTTCTCCCCTAACACTTGTTTAGAGCTGTCTTCTTTCTCGTTTGTCATTTGCGCTTACCTGTTCCCCCAATTACTTTAGCTCCCAAAATACAGTTTTCCTTTCCCTTTTTGGCTTGGTTATTTGGAATTGACTGCCTTATCTGTCCATTGTAGAGTTCCTGCTTCAGATCAGGATTATCTTTAAGCAAAAATTTTGGACCAAATTAGTTCTTAGTGGGAATCAGTATCGAGACTCTTTGGTATGTATTGGAATCTCAGATCATCCAGGAAAAAACCACTCTGACAGTTGATATTTCAAAGAATGCATATTATTTTTACAGAAAATGATGAAAGCAATGTCCAATTACATACGATTCCGCTTTCACTTAGGGGTGGCCCACAGTCCTTTAAGGCTTTGGTGGCTTGACCACATTCTCTTAGCTGATAGGCCACTTCCAGGTAGTTCCACCGAGATTTAATATACCGCCTACCACCAGGAGCTATTTTTGTCTCACGTACCAAATGCCTTTTGGAGATAAAAGCATAGATATTGGTCTGCTGTTCCATCTAAGTCTATTGTTGGAAGTAGTTTCAATCATGCATAGGTGCTGTTTATATCTGCCAGGAACAGAACAAGAATGAATATTACATTTTCCTTTTTTCCTCCCACAACACTCCTGATGTGTTGTTGTAAGTGGATACAAACCCAAATTTGTACAGTGTGTATAACAGATATCATTGGTATCTCAGAAATTCAAGGAACTTAGTGTTAAAACTCAAAGGATGAAGATTTCCTTGTTACTATAGTGAGGTCCACCACTTGGAAAGGATGCTGAAGTACTTGTGCCAGAGGCGGGACAGGATAACCTGGAAGAGGTGTTAGGACTCACCTACTGTAGAGGGACCACAGTCAAGGTACAGGGACCAGCGTTAAATATGGGAGAGTCTGCATTGAGGAGACGGAAATGACAAGCCGCCAGAACTATCTCTTTTTTCTATTTGCTTCTCTTCAGCTCCACAGCACTAGTTGGTTTTGAGAAGCTGGACCTTAGCTTGCTAAACCTTTAAATCCATTGTGATAATTACATCCGTGGAGAGTGGTTTAAACAAACATAGCAGTATGAATAAGACGACACATTTGGATAGTAGGACCTGGGTGTGACTGTTTCTGTCACTGACTACGTAGGTGATTTTAGGCATTAGCTGTGCTTCTCTAGGCCTTGGTATCTTCATTTACAAAAAGAAAGAATATTGCCTACCTATTAAAAAAATCTAGTACAATGTTAGATATGTGACACATTATAATAAATAACTGTTAGTATACCATAACTTATTCAGCCTAACATTTTAATGATTAAAACACCCTTAGGTTAAGTACCTCTAAAAAAAAAAAGCACCGTCAATTCAAATGATGACTTACCCTGATCTTATAGGTATATTGCAATCAATAAAATATAGTATGTTTTAATTAACATTCACAAATTATGTTTAGTACTGTGTCTGTTGTGAATAATTTAGTAGGATTTGATAGAAATGTTGCAACACGGTTTTGTAAAAACTTGTATTTGTTTTTGTTTGGTTTCATTTAACATAAATGTAACAGATATAAAAATAAACTTTTAGGAAAACCTTATTTATTTTCCCAAGATGAGGTGATGAGCATAATCCAAGTTTTCCATAGCAGATTTCTGTATGAAATATTATTATTAGACACTTTCTGGGATTTTTGCATTTCCTTTTAATAAGCAATTAACAAATCTTCCTTAATTAGAACTGTTCCAAAGATACTAAAGAAC
Organism: Rhinolophus sinicus; assembly: GCF_057876585.1. NCBI lineage: Eukaryota > Metazoa > Chordata > Mammalia > Chiroptera > Rhinolophidae > Rhinolophus > Rhinolophus sinicus. The sequence goes on from NC_142516.1 coordinate 180,747,187, forward strand.
ATGCAAAGGTAGAAATTAATATGAAATTTATTGGTTTGAGAGTTTTCTTTTCTTTTGTAGAAAATGAACAAAAAAAGTGTACCAATTTGCTAATATTTAAGGTGAATGTGAAAACAATTGTATTTAAAGATACTACCCAAAACCTACAGAAAATTCATGACTAGAGTAGATATATTTTTTCTGCTCAATATTGACTAAAATCAATAAAATAGTTTAATATTACAAGAAAAAATATGTATTTTATTAATAAATCACATTAATGATATTTGGTTTAAATACAGGTGAAAATAGTGTAAAAAAATTACAATGCACTTACGAAGCTCTGTTTTCCATACCTAGTCTGATAAAATCTATGTCCCCTCTCGTCTTCAGAAATCAAATCATATGCCTGAAAGTCATCTCAGAATTAACATAGTTCAGCCCTGATTCTTTTCATTCAAAACTGCTCCTATCACAATCTCCCAGTATCAGTGAACATCCTCAAGATTAAGGACCTCTTTTTTTTTCCTCCTATATCTGATAATTCAGGAAATCCTTCCCATTGAATCTCAAATCCCTCACCATGAACTTGTCCATCACTCTTACCCTAGTTCAAGACACCATTTTCTTTCACCCAGCAGATTGTAAGGGCCCCCCATTCTTCCTGATTCTCCTCTTGTCATCTTAATTTCTATTCTCCACATAGCAGCCACAGTGATCCAGTTACAACAGGAATCACAGGGTGTCCCTCTATTTTCAGCCTCAGATCCTTCCATCACACCACATTTCACTCTAAGTAAATTTCATCAAGGTCCTACAAAATTTGGTTCTTCCTTTATTCTCTGCTTTACCTCCTGCTCCCAGCCCTTACTTTTTCTACTGAGCCCCCTTGCTGTTCCTGAACTCCGGGCATACTCCTACTTCAAGGCCTTTGCACTATTTCATTTTCCTGAAGTTTCCTTACACTAGCACCCTGGCTCACTTCTTCAAGCCCTTCAAATGTTTACTCAGATATCTCATTTCATTGAGACCCCACCTGACTACCTTACTTGTCACCACTCTCCCCAACACACTCAATTTCTCTGCTTTCCTTTACTTTTTCTCATAGCACTTCATCACTTTGTACCTTACTATGTGATTTACTTATTTTTATTTGGTTTAGCCTGTCTTCCTCCAATGGAGAAGAGATGATTTTGGTTTAGTTTTTATTATTCTTGTTCTCTGGTATATCCTCCTAAAATGCCTAGAAGATAGTAGGCACTCAATAAATATTGATTGAAAGAATTAATGCATTTACAAATATACTTTAATAAACCAGGACTTGATAATAAACCGTTCCCTTCAACCATGTCTCCATATACAACAAACTGGGTCACAGATGCCACAGAGACTGCATTTAACTAGCTTTACTAAACGGATAATACATAAGGTCCACTGATCTGTGTTATGGGGTTATTACGCCTATGGTAATGATGGTTTGGGGCAACAGACTATCAAGTATACTCTATGATGGATTACTCATAACCATGTTATTCTTACTATCACTTCTCACACTTCATTGGGGAATACGATTTTGATATTCTTTGAGTGGATATATAATTGATAAAAAGAGTGGTATAAAAAGACACAAAGTCTTTTCCCAGGGCCAAACATAATATCTATAATTTGATAATTGGAAAACTTTTCCAAAATTCTGAGAGAAATCTGTCATTAATCCACAGTTTTCTTACAACCTCTTTAAAAGAGTGTGCGTGATAGATGGGATAAGGCATGCACTATTTGTTGCCTTGCTTCAATCTTTGGAAATAAATAATGGCTTTTGCACAGCACTTCTAACTCATCTAATTCAGTCTGATTTGATACTTCCATTGGGAAGTATAGATCATTCTGAATTGATTGCTTTGGGAAGTCTCAACAGATATTTCATATTCAACGGATTAACATAAATAGCAGGCTGTGATTTTACATCTTGTTCTAAAGGCCAACTATTATTTGGACCCAATGCTGCCCTGTTTACAGGCAGAATGCAAAGCAGGATAATCTGTACAGTTCTGTGGAAACATAGGTGATTGGCTATACTTATGAATATTCTCATTTTATAGATCTGTATGTACACATCACTTTTAAAGGGGAACTAAAAAGTTCTTAGGTAATTGTAATCTACATCCTCAATGGATTTTTGGGACCCAAAAGTATAAATATAGAGAGTGAGGAAAGAGCGTCTTCATGAATAGACTTTTCAACACATGGTACTGGAAGAACTGGACATTAATCTGAATAATATGAATCTAGACACAGACGTTATATCTTACAAAAATTAACTCAAAATGGATCATAGACCTATATGGAAAATGCAAAACTATAAAATTCCTAGAAAGTAACATAGGAGAAAATCTAGATGACCTTGGGTATGGTGATGTCCTTTTAGATATAATACAAAAGACACAATCCATTATAACTGATACCCTGGACTTCATTAAAATTAAACTTCCGCTCTGACAAGAGAACAAAACTGACAAGAGAACAAAAAGTGAAGCCACAGACTTGGAGAAAATATTTGCAAATGATGTATCTGATAAAAGACTATTACACAAATATACAAAAAAAACCTCTTAAAACTCAATAAGAAACTGAACAACCTGATTAAAAAACTAATAAAAATTGGGTGAAGAACCTTAACAGACACATCACCATGTAGATGTCACATAAACATACAAAAAGGCGCTCAACATCAGAGGTCATTAGGGAATTCCAAATTAAAATGACCATTACACACTATTAGAATAGTCCAAATCTGAAACACTGATGACACCAAATGCTGAGAAGGATGTGGTGCGACAGGTGAGAATGTAAACTGGCACAGCCACTTTAGAAGATGGTTTGGCAGTTTTTATAAAACTAAACACCCGTTGACCAGATAATTCAGCAATTGTGCTCTTGGAATTTACCCCAATACATTTAAACTTATGTCTACACAAAAACCTGAACTCGGATGTGTAGAGCAGCTTTATTAATAACTGGCCAAACTTAGAAGCACCCAAGAGGTCTTTCAGTAGGTGAATAGATACATAAATTGTGGCCCATGCAGACAATGGGATAGTATTCAGTTCTAAAAAGAAAGGAGCTATCAATCCATGAGAAGACAATGGGGGAAACTTAAATGCATATCACTAGGTGAAAGAAGCCAATGTGAAAAGGGTATGTGCTGTGTGATTCCACATACGGCATTCTGGAAAAGGCAAAACTATGGAGACAGTAAAAGGATCAGTCGTTTCCAGGGGCAAGGAGAGGGAAGGGATGAATACAGAGAATTTATAGGGCAGTGAAATACAATGATGGATATATGTCGTTATACCTTTATCCAAGCCCTACAATATACAACAATAAGAGTGAACTTGAATGTAAACTATGAGTGTTGGTTGATAATAATGTGTCAATGTAGGTTTGCTGGTAGCAAATGGAGGTTAAGTGGTAGCAATTGGACTGCTGTAGTGCTGGATGCGATGGGGAAATTTGCCATTTGTGGGGACAAGGGGTGTTTATGGTAACACTTTGTACTTTTGCATCCATTTTGTTGTGACCTAAGACTACCCTAAAAAAAATTAAGTTAATTATTTTTTTAAAAAATCCTCCTGAATCCAATTTAACCATAAGTGCTGTAATTGTAATACATCACAGGGATATACATCTTTTCACTATACATGCTCAAATGTTATATTTTATTTTTGTTCTTAGAACACACAAACTATTTATAAGAACTACACTGGTTTGTTTTCTTATCCTGTTTGGTTAAACTCCTATCTACTTATTTTTGTCTTATCTGAATTACATTGTGTTTGAAGATAGTGTCTCTTAAAAATCAGCTGGAAAAATATGACAGATGTTTGTACCATCTCATCTTTCATAGACATGACTCAATCAGCTGTGACTTTTGACAATGTTTTTACACATTTAACAGTTCTTACTGAATATCATTGCATAGAGCATTATGAATAAGTCATTTATATGTTTTTGACAAAACAAAGCACAGGTGTTATTTTTAATCATTTCTGCTATTTTTTTATAATCTTTGTTTTTAAAAGTATTATTTTTCTAAACAAAGAAACAAAACACCTGTGGAAGTTTTTTTCTTTAACAAGAAACATGTACTTTGCATGGAGCAAATCTAAGTTGAATATTTCTCTGCTCTTTAGAATACACGCTTTCCATTACAATGTTACGAAAATGGAGATTTTTTTCATCTTAGTGACACTTAGAACTACAAATTCAAGTTAACTTTTGACCTCATGTGGTGATAGCAGTTCAAATAACTAATGTGATAATCAAATGAACACAGTTATAGGTGTACCAGGTTGACTTTTATAGTTATAACAATTAATGTAATTAAGCTATTCAGACATACATTAAAAAAACATTTCAACTTCTGAATCTACACCCTTGGCTTTACTGATAGCAAGGGGTTTAGTTTATTCAAAACTTTCTTTTTAGTAAAATCCATTATTTTCAAAGCAAATTTGGCTTAAACATTTTAAAATAAATTTAAATATTTCAGTGATACCTCCCCATTCACAATGATGAGACAGGAATAGAGATTTCCATTTGTCTATCTTAATTATGCTGCCAAATCATTTTTAGCAATAGACATTGCTTTGTCTGCTAAATTTTAGCAGGCCAAATAACATGAAATCTTCCTTGATCCAACTCTATCCAACTCTGCTCATCCAATGAGATGTAACCATTTGTTCCCACAAATGAAATTTTCCACATCATTCTTTAACACACATATTTTTGTACTTGTTCTGTGTCTCAGGAGACATTAGTTAATTCTTGATTTCTTTTAAGTTTCTATTTCTAATTTCCCAGATAATCCTTTGTTGCATCACCACCTTGCCTCTTGCACACTGAAGGAAGTTTACTTACTAGCAAATCTATTATAAATCCTGCCCTTCTCATACTTCTAAAGGTTGGAGTGGGGTGGAAAGTGAGTAGTCTCTGCATCATTTCTAACGCTCTTTTCACCAAAATATTTATTTTCCTCTGCACCTTGGAGCTCTGTTTTTTGTTTGTTTGTTTTCTTTCCTCAGGGTACAAAGACATAATAAAAGCATACTGCAGGATTTTGCTATGCTAACTATAATTTTTACTTTTTGCATAGTTATACGACAAATTTAAAACAAAACAAAACAACAAAACTGAGATTTACATTGTGTGGTACACTAAAACCAGAGTGAAATGGAAAGGGGAATCACAGAATGAACCCCACCCCTCGTAGTTATAATCCTTACCCCCATATAACTAAAGAAAAGTTCTAAAGTCACGTTTTATACATATGGCACAGTCTTACTAATTCAGGAAGACATGTGATGGGGAATCAAGATGTTGAAGTGTACCTCCTATGACTGTCCTCACGGAATCACTTTCAGTATTTTTGCTTCTCATCCCTAGAACTCTGAGGTCTACTAATCTGATTATCAGAGACTTGGTCAAGGATACTTTTTAATTGTAGGGTCAAGACCAGATGTCCTGCCCTTGATCCAGAAATTATCTTAAAAAAAAAGGAATGTCTGAGAAATAAGTAGGAGAAAGAAAGAAATGGGGGGGGGGGGAGAGGGAGAAGGAGAGAGAGACAGAGAGCGAGAGAGTTTTTGCAAAATCCAATATGCCAAGGCCCACTTATGGTAGACTTATTTTGTGTTTTGCAAAAAAGCTAACATGCAGTATTAACAACTTTGCATTAAATAACCGTTTGTCAAGTAACCTCCTTAAAATTGGAGTACATTTATTATGACATTTTGGAGTTATTTGACAGTAAAATTATCCTTGCTTTTCAATTGAAATTCAGACATAAATATGGAGCAATGATGTATTTAGGGGAAGAAACATTTCAATTATGTAACTGTAAGTCATGACCTATTTTATCTCAGTCTAATGTCATTATAAGAATAGGAGCATCTAGTCACCAAAAGAATCACCCACATATCCTTCTAAGTTTTTCCTAGTGCAAGCAGAGGTTTTTCTTAATAGAACACTAAAATGGATTCATTTGGCAGCCAAATACAAGTTTGTTGAACAAAAACTAAAGTTTAAGGATCACTAAAACTAGGAAAGAGACAGAGTTATATTCCTCTTAGAAAGTTTCTTCATTTCTAATAAAAAATCAATTATCATACTTAATGGACAATTGACTATTATACGTAATGGAAAACAGTATGTGCCGTGCTTTGGGAAATGGAAAAGTGTGTCCTCTTGAGAGTTAAAAAATAAATATAAAACATTATCTAGTAGAACTGAGTTGTCAGTCCTTGTACCTTAGAGGATCCATGTAGCATTCTAATCTCTGACTCACCATGGCATCACGCTTCCTTTCTTTGAAAAAAACAAAAACACACACACATACATTCAGAACCAAATAGCTCTATCATGCCATCCTGTAGCACGTAAAACTTCTGACAGACAGCCTTCATTCTGTAACACTTTCTCTGTCCCCTTTATTTCAAACTGGTAGTGCCTTTGCTGGTATAACCCCATTTGTATACCAGCTTCTGCTGAGATGGGTGACAATCTATGAGTCACACTCATCATCTCTTTATCAAACTGTTGTTCAGTCACACCCTTAGTGTCCTCTTCAGAACAAGCCTTCTCACTTTTTTTGCAATATGAATAGGCTGAAAATTTTCTAAACCTTAAGGTCTGGTTCCTTTTTGCTTAACAATTTATTCTTCAACATAGCTCTCTCCTTTCACATTCTACTATCAGCAGTCAAGAGGAATCAAACTCCTTTTTCAAAACTTGCTTAGAAATCTCCTCACCTAATATCCAGTTTCGTTGCTTACAAGTTTTACCGTTCACATAATATTAGAACACTGTTCAGCTGATTTTTTTTTGCCTTTTTTTTTTAATAAGGATTGCCTTTCCCCACCTTTCCAATAATATGTTTTGCATTTGCATCTGAAACCATATTAGAATTGTGCTAATATCCATACTTCTAACATGTACCTCAGAATTTGTCTAGTCTCTAAACATCCAGTTCCAAAGCTGCTTCCATGTTTAATAGCAGCACCCCACTCCAAGGACCAAAATCTATATGTATCTATTCAGGCTGCCATAAGAAATATCACAGAATGTGTGGCTCAAACAATAGAAATTTATTTCTCTCAGTTTCAGAGGCTGGAAAATCTAAGATTAAGGTGTTTTTCCATTTGGTTTCTGGCAAGAGCTTGTACAAGGATGCCTTCTCACACGGTGGAGGAAGAGAGAGAGTGTGTGCTCTGATATGTCTTCTTACAAGGATAACAATCCTACTGAATCAGGACGCCACCCCTATGACCTCATTTAACCTTAATGACCTAAGACTTATATGCCCTATCTCTAAATAGAGTCATCTGGGCGTTATGAATTTGGGGGTACACAATTCAGTCAATAACAGTGTTGTGGACTTTAAGTTCTGTAAAGAATTTAAAGAAGATAGAAAAAGCTGGGACTTGAGTCATGAAGGATGTGAAGTTTGAATAAAGGTGTGAAGCGAAGGAAATTAAGAGGAAATTCTATTTCTAACAGATTGTCTGATTTGTTACCCTGATCAAGCCATTCCTCTGAAAACATCTAAAAACATTGCTAAAATGTTTTGTTAAGCACTCATTTAAATATTCATAGTTAATGCTCTGAGGCCAAACCTTAAATGAAAGCAGGAGCCCAGAATGGGGAGCTTAGAAAGAGACTTGCACCTACCCTGAAGGCATATGAGGAAGTGGGTAAATTCAAATTTTTTGTTGTTGTTTGTTTGTTTTGTTTTGTTTTTAATGGCCTCGGAGAAAATTGGTGAAGGACAATAATTTAAGCATATTGAATAATCTTTCCCCCCACTGAGAATATTTCAAAGAAAATAATATGCCTGAAAAATATTGTTAAATGGATAAGAATGTCTCTTCAGAGATTCGGTAAACAAAAGCAAGCCCCCAGCCAAGTTTTCAGCCTTAATACAAGTCACTTTGTTTGTTATTAAAATTTCAAGTCATGAATATATTGTGAAATAGTAATGGGGACTATATCTTCACAAGCATCTGCCAGAAGCAATCACACATCTTCCCTTAGAAACCAAATTCCAACTTAGGTCTAGCCAAAACCTACATGTAACTTTGAGGAGTAAGAACTCAAAAATATAAGCAAACAAGAAACATAAATTAGAGCAAGAATAACCTAATAAATAGGCTAATCAACCCTGCTATGACCAGTTCAGATATTGGAAGTCAAGAAAGGAAATTGTTAATGTGTTTGATGAAACACAATATTGGACTGAATATGCAAGTAACAATCACATGACTTTAAAAAATAATCAAGTAGATTTGAAAATGGACAGTATTTCTCCAATAAAAAAAAAAAAAAGTTAAATTAGAAACTAATAGCTGGGCTTAGTAGAAAGTGAGACTTAAAAGAGAAGTTGGGATTTGGAAAAGAGAAAAACAAAAAACAAAAAAACAATTAAATTAATATTATTTTGGTTAGAAGCAAATCATAGGTCTTGTTTATACTCAAGAAGAGGGTATTATATAAGGATGTGGGCCCATTTTAGAGTGTATCTGCTCCAGGTTACCATCTGTTTCCACACTTATACCCAACATACAATGATGAGATAGGTATAGGTTAACAGCTGTAAAAATTCAAAAAGGGGTAAGTTTGGAGGTCTAAAATAACCAGAGGTCTAAAGCAGTTCTAAAATCCAGTTTGACAAACGTGGGGAATTCCTCCACTGGGTGTTAAATCCTATGAATACTTCTCATTGGCTTTTAGCCCTGCCTTCTGAACTCTAGATTCTGTCCTCTGAGTCCAAGTTAATGAAACGTTTTACACGCTCGCAGCTGAGTAGTTTCAGCAGCCTGGTGCCTGAGGATACAGTTCTGGGGCCTCCAAAGAACTCTTTTCATTTGGCGTTTCTCTGGGTCTCTTTCACCAAATTGCCCGAATTTTCACTGAAATAGTTTCCACAAATAATTTTTGGATTTCCTGTGAATTTGAAGAGGCAGAGAATCAAGTCATGCTTCCTTCTTTGTTTATCAGTTAATCCTTCCAATTGTCTCTCTTCTATTATATTTTACTATGAGAATCAGGAAGAAATCAAACAGCAGCTTCAAGACTTTGCCTGAAAAAGCTACCTAACCAAGTTTATCACTTATGTGTTCTGCTTTCTGCCTAACTATAGGCAATGCTTGTGAGGTTTTTTTTTGTTTTTGTTTTTTTCCAATACGTGTTGGAAACACCCGTTTCCAATAAGATGTTCTTCCATTCCTTTTACATCCTCATTGACAGTATCCTCAAAGCACAGATTTCTAATAATAATAACCTGTTCAAGACAGATGAGTTATTATAATCTGATGCCATCCTATCAAAATTCCTTCAACCTCAGTACACGGTCACATTACAAAGCCACTTTCCCATAGTCAGATATTCGTTATCAAAGAATCCTTCCAAGTATTAAAAATACGTATTTCGTATACCACAAACTCTAACCGAAAAACAATACCTATTATGATATCACAGTTTCTGTCAGCCAGAAGTCTGGATCCAGCTTAGTTTGGTCCTCTGCAAGGCTGCCATGAAGGTGTCAGCCAGGTCTGTGTACATCTCTGAAAGTACAACTCGGGAAGAACCCACTTGCAAGCTCATGTGGATTACAGGCAGCACTGAATTCCAGGCAGGCTTCCAGACTTTTTATCTGACTGTGAGCCAGAGGCTGCCTTAAGTTCCTTGCCATAAAACAGCTTATGGCATGACAGCTTGCTTCTTCTAAGCCACCAAGGAAAAGAATTGGCCCACTCGTCTGACATTATAATCTTATGTAACATAATCATGGATGTGGCAATTTTTTATCAAATTGAATTGGTTAGAAGCAAGTCACAAGTCTACCCCACACTCAAGAGTTCCATGTGACACAAGGAGTACCCAGGGAGTAGTACCACGAGGTGTGGACAATTGTGGTCCATCATAGAGTCTGCCCACCCAAGCTTCTCAGAAATAATGATACAAGTTGAGGACAATGGACACACATTGTCAATATCCTGAAGGATTGTCTCTGTAGAATTTGTGAAAAGGGCAAATTATTTTTGAATAAAAAACTGTGTTTATTACACTGACTCTCATTAATAGAAATTATAAAGATGATTAAAAGCACAGGAAAATTGATCTCAATGGAAAGGCTAAATTGCAAGAAGGAATAATAAGCAAATAAAATAAAAATCAACAAAAATGGTGATTGGATGTAGCAAATTAAGAATACATTACTTTAAGTTTCAAAAGTTTTCAAGCTGAAAAACCAAGTAAATAAATGCACAAAATGGAGGTTACCAGAATCAGATTGTTAAATTCATATTATTTGGCATGAGAGAATACTGATTGACTTCAAATATTGAAAATAAAATAGGGATTTAAGTATTTCTAGAGTACTTAAAAAATAGATATATAGTGTTCAACTTTCAGATGGCTTAGAGAAGAAAAGTGCAACAAAATTCAATATAAAGGAAGAGCAAGAAAATGGGGAAAATAAATATGGAAAACTGGGGGTTAGAGGATGTCCTCACAAATAATGTGGTCAAGCCAAATCCTGACAAAGAAATATAAACACATTTGTGTAAATGTAAACACATTTACAAATTACAAATAGGTCAAAGAAGAAAATGTAATAAATACAAATGAGAGAATATCACAAACAAATTGATAGTGGAAATAAACAACTTGTAGATCAATCAATGTTAACAAACAAACAAACAAACAACAAAACATGGTCACCTCAAGAGATGTAGACAATGCATTTGAAACATATCCAAAGTTATACATGACTAAAAAATATCTTAGCAAACTAGGAATAGAAAATACTTTCTTATTCTGATAATGTATTAAGCAAAATCTATAGAGTATCTAATACTTATAATATTGAGGTGTTTTTCCCTGATTTGAAATAAACGATGCTTAATATCATCACTTCTATCCAATGTTATCCTATAGTTTTATCTAGTATATTAAGGAAGTAAAGACCAATAAAGGACACACAGTGATAAAAATGAGCAAAATTGTCATTCAAAGATAACTTGATTACATTTTGTTCACATTAAGTGAAGTTACCTAAATAAATGGAGAACTATACCATGCCTTGGCTGTAGTATCTAATATTAATATAATAAACATATGTATTCTCCCAACTTTCATCAGTAGGATTTATACAAATCCAATGAAAATACTACAGGTTACATGAGCACTTAAAAGCTGATTCTCAGTGTATACCTATAGAGAAGAAAAATGGCCCAGAATAACTGAGACATTTCAAAAGGACATGAACAGGATGTAGTAAGAAATATAGCTTACTAGGTGTTAAACATGATCATAAAGCTACATTAGGACTATTTTATGAGCGTAGGAATAAAACATTTGATGAATGCATGAAAAACAGAGCCGTATAATTAAACTCCCGATTTAGGACAAAACATCAGTTCACAGTGAAAAATATTTATGATAAGTTTAATTATATTTAAATTAAGTATATTTGGTTGTACGAATTAGCAGAAGACAATTCAATACATGTAGATGAGAAAATACAAAGATTTTTAAACCCATGAAGAAGAAAACCACCTCCTGCTAAGAAAATGTGCAAATATTTTGAACAGGATCCTAAAAGAAGAAACCTGTGTGGCCTGTAAGCCTGAAAACACACTCAACATTTGTTACACAAGAACCGCAAAGTAAACCCCATTTAATATACACCATCGTGGCAAACAGTATAAAAGGCTAATAAATTTAAACGTTGGTGACAATGTGAAGAAACAATAAATATTAACCACTGCACAAGGTGGTGAATTGTCATAAATCTGTTTTGGAAACCATTCTAGCATTGTCTAGTCATGTTAAAAATTAAATACCTTATAACTCAATAATTCCACAGCTATCCTTATTCCAGAGAATGACTTTTACGTATGCACCAGACAAAATGTGTATATATATAGTTCATGAACACAAATACATACATATATATATATATATATATATATATATAGTTCATGAACAAGTTACTTGTAAATACACAAAAAATAGCCATCAAAATACCATTAACAAAAGCATAGGAAAATAGATTGAAAATAGTTATATATAGGATATCAGATAGAATGAATTATTGCTGCATGAGATAATATTTATCAATCTCAGGAGAATAATATTAACTAAAATCTGTTTCAGAATTCACATATACTATGATTCTAATTCTTTAATTTAAAAAACATGCAAAATTAAATGTTCCGTTGTTTAAGATATAAGTATATATGGTGAAATCATAAAGAGAAATAATACAACGGTAAACAAAGGAGAATAGTTCTCTCTGAGCAGGCAGGGAATGGAATTGGATCTAGTGTACAGGCTCTCTCTGTATGATTAAAACGTATTTTTTCTTAAGCTGGATCATGAATAGACTACTATATTTTGCATCTTTCACACTAGTATCTGATTTAATATGAACATGTAAGTGCACACCAATACAATATTGAATATTGGATACCTATCTATTCAATAACTATTCAATATTTAATAAAATACTGTAACTAAAACAATTAGTGGTTTTTAAAAATAAAAATAAATGACTGTGATAACTCAGGTAGGACAAACTGTCATGATTAAACTTAATAGTAAGATTCAATATTTCATTTTGGTTAGATTGGTTAAAGTGGACAGCCTCTGTCAGGAAATGAAAAAGGATGATACAGAATTGACATAGTGACAGATTGTGCTGACATCAAGGGGGAACAGTAAACTCGATTCTACCCATGGTTGGATGCATTGTATGTTTTTCATCCATAGGGCTAATATGATACTATCACTGCTATTCCAAATATCAATAGCTCTGCTTAATCTTTTTCATTTTAATAAAAATGTTTAATAACAAATGTTGTCTAGTGGGGAAAACAGGCTTTGTGGAATATATTGGAGATCAATTTCAGAAATTCTTGGATTAAATTCTCAGCAATTATTTTAAGTCTTGTGGAATTGAACTCCGTTGCTCCCCAATAGTCTCCTAAAAGATAACTTTCTGAACAGAATAATCTTCCCTTTAAGAAGATTGGATGAGAAAAAATATAGTGACGCTGTTCAGTTACAGCACAGTTTCCTTGGGTTACAGTTTCTGCTTGTTTTGCCTTACCAAATAGAAAATAGTGAAACAATTCCCTCAGGCCAGCAGGTACCGTTCTCCCAAATGGTATTCTTAAAGGGATTCACATGAAAATAGTATCGACTACAGTGTGGTGCATTGTGCAAGTGGGCAATTCATTATTATTAAATCACATGTTATATCCTCTTCTGAACATGTCTCAGGGCTGAGGTACACAAGTTATTTAATAATCATTATTGACTATGTGGTGAATGGGAAAACTGTATTAAAATTAAATTATACATGTCCAACCAGAGGAACTTATGATCTAAGAAACATATTACTCCAGAGAGAATATCAAGGATGACTACAATATTAAGGATATATCTATATATCTATATATCTATATATCTATAGCTATATATCTCTCTATATATCCATATATATAATACAATTTAATACATATATTAAATTGTACATATATATGTACAATTTAAATGGCAAATACAAATATTTGCCTACTTTATAGTTCCTCTTCTCAGATTCCTCACCAAAACTGTGAGGAATCTCCCTAATTCAAAGGAGGAATAATAAAATTTTTACTCCAATATCCTTGAAGAATGAAAGTGCCAGTAAAATGCTTCAGATGCAAACAATACAAGAGTAAATGCTCAAATCTCATGCTGCTGAAATAGTGACTACAATAAAATGATTCTTTAAAGAACCCTTCAGAAACCCTGAAGAACAAAAGGAGCTGTTTTTCAGGTTATTAGTATTCATGCCTTGACCAAGGACAAATAAAGACGAGAGCATATTACCAACCGCTTTGTTAAAAGTTGAGTCCCTTCCTTTCCCTTTGCTTGTCACAGTACAGCCAGTTTCCTGAATGATAAGTTTTTTTCATGTGTGATCTGAATATATTTTAATAGATATTAAAAAAAAACACACAAAAGTGTGCTATTTGAAAAATGTCCTGGTTATCATTATATTGTGGAAACATGTTATTTGTAATCCTATCTTGTTAGACATTGCAGGCATTAAAAATACATTTTTAAGGCTTTGTTCTCATTTAATTGATCAAAGAAAAAAACTCCTATTTAATATTTAAACAAACTGTTTAAACATTAAATATTCTCTCTCTGTGTCTCTCTTTTTCCCCCCAAATATATAACTGATACAAAAGCTGTGTTGGAATTGGTTTTCAATTCTCCCATTCATTGTCCACATGGCCCATGCAGTGAGATATAAAAATAATTTGTCATTACCAATTAGTGCAGGTAAAATTAATTATAAATAACACCTCATCTATGTATATTTTGAAACTCCTCTTGTCTCTAAACAAATAAAAGTTGTTCACGCAACCTGTCTTTCTCTCTTTCACACACACACAGACACACACACGCGCGCGCACGCACACACACACACACCAATAATAATAATAATATCAGCAACAGAATTGGTGACAGTGACTTTCCTACAGGGAATGCCTGTCAAATCTTCTGGTTGCCTTCTGGTTCAGAAACTAACAGTACATTCATGTTTTTCATTATATTAATCAGAAGTATCATTTTCTCGGTTTAGATGCTACATAGCAATGATTCACTCATATCAGATTCAGGCCCCACCATGGCTCAGAGCACACTGGAATCTGAGTTCCCATACATTATACTTTCTTTAAAGATCTTGGATAAAAATAATGTTTTTTTTTTGTACCAGGAAATTTTTATCTGTTGGATTTCAAAAACAAACAAACAGTGTTTAAAATGTTCGTAGCTATGCATTCTACTTGTATTAATGCAGCTCCGTGTAGAAGCAGGGATAATTTTTTAAAAATCTCTTATTAATCTCACTAATTAATAGTAGAAAGAAATTTGTCAGGCCAGCAGGAGAAATAAATAGTCAAAAAGAGGCTTTCATGATCTATGCCTGTTAAGTGTCTCTGATATGCATATTAACCATTGTTTTGTATAATTTAGCAGTGCCTCTCTGTTTTTTTAGAGCAAGCACATATTTGAGAAATGGAAATTTTCATTGCATCCTTAAGAAAATACTACTTACTTAGCATCCATTATCGTAAATAGTCAATGTCATAAAATTATAGACAAAGTTCTTGTACTTAGAAAAAATGGAAAAAATAGGGGAAGCTATCATCATCCAATCTGTTTGTTTATTTTAGAATGCTTAGGATTAACTATGCATTTTATTTAAGAAAGTTAAAAGCAATTACAGTATTAAGGTAAATTGACAATTTAGCATTTTCTCATTGAAACTATATGTTTTAAGTACACAACACGTGGATTGCTAAAGTTTTAGAGTTTTAATTTTGAGAGACACAAAAGCATTTGGCAGGCACATGAAAATGAACTCTGACAAAATATATTTTGTCTCTTACATGATAAAATTACAATTTTATCAATTACATGATAAAATGCTGATTCTCAAATAAGGAAGAGATGAAGAAGGACCATGTCTCTAACAGATAAACATATTGAGAACTGATAGCTTAGAGTTAGATTAAAATATCGTTTCAAATTGAATACATGGAACGAAAGTTGTCAAACTGGGAGTAAGCAAAAAGGTCAAAATACTAATACTTGAGTCAAAACAAATTAATAAAACAAAGAAGCAAAGAGCAAATGGCTAGTAATATGTAACTCTTCATGACCTATCAGTGATAGGCAATTATTGGAGCTACACTTTGGAGGAGGTTTTCTTTACCTAATATAAAACCTTCATAATAATATAATTAATTTTTCAGCATTGTTATTATTAAATTCTAAAGGAATTTAGGAAACATTGACTAACA
The DNA here is from genome assembly GCF_057876585.1 of Rhinolophus sinicus. Taxonomy (NCBI): domain Eukaryota; kingdom Metazoa; phylum Chordata; class Mammalia; order Chiroptera; family Rhinolophidae; genus Rhinolophus; species Rhinolophus sinicus. The sequence goes on from NC_142516.1 coordinate 180,763,092, forward strand.
CTACAAAAGCAAGAAAAAGTAGAAGCTTAAATTCCAACATAAACAAAACAACATAGATAGGAACTGACAAATGGAACATATAAAAAGTAAATATTCTTTAAATAAAACTATATGAGATTTAAACTCTTCATATCGGGTCCATGTTTAATTAAATAACAAATGGTTTTCTACTGAGTCAAAGAGAAGTCAAACTGTTTGTACATTTCTATAAAAGTACTTGCTAGGAAATTCCCCTTTTTATAGTCCAAGAGAAGTCATATTATCTAAAGAGGGTATACTGTAAGCTAACTAGTTATTAACAGCATTTGCTTCCAAATACATATGTTTTTAGTGTTTGCATTCAGATATGAAAACATTGCAATAACATTTAGGAACAGAAGCAAAATGCATAAAAATTAGATTTCACTAGAAAAGAAAGTCAAATGCATATTTATGGAAGTCAAATTTTCCTTAAGTATCTGCAGTAATTTCGAGTGATAGGATTTTCTTAAAAATAATCACACGAATAAGAACAATTTATTCACAACTGACCTATGTAAACTGAACTGAATGATCAAAGATATTTAATAATGGAGGGAAAAAACCACAATTCAAGAAAAGTAGAAATTGATATCTTTAAAGTCTTTGGCAAGATACAGCACAAATTGAAGACACTGAGATGTTGCCATAGCAAGTAAAAAGATGAGATGAAGGTATAGGTTATTGAAAAAGAACAATCTCACTTTCTAGACAGTAATGGATTATGCTCCGGAAAAAGCTCTTTAATTAACATTCATGTAATAAGAATTAGCATCATGGGGTGGGTGAACCATGAGAAGCGATGATAGCCATGGTGAAGTAGAGCAAATTGAAGGAGGTGTGTTAGGATTGCTTCTTTCTTCTTGGAGATGTCAGAGTGTATTTCCTGGGGATGTCAGACTGTATCATCATTAGGGCAACACTGTCGTCAGCAAATTGGAGACTGAAGTCAAGGCTGAATCTTAAGTCAGAGTGACTTCAGTAAAACAGAGAGGCTATCTTAAAATGTTTCTATTCTAGTCAGGATAGCACAGAGTTCAAACCTTAGACCACTATATGATAATCTTATATCAGCATGGTGATATAATTTATTATACAAAGTTGCATATTCAACAAGTGAAAAGAAGCTCAAAATTACTATTAACGAATCCTGGAATAATATGTATTTTATGAGCACGTAGTTCATTATATTGTAGATTTATAAAATGTATCTGAAGTTATTTTTTAAATAACTGAAAATAACACATAATATATGCACATATACACAAAATTTAAAACTTCTTTATATTCATTATTTAAACATTAATGCTAATTCATTAATGCTAATTCATTAATGCTAATTCTTTTTAAATTTTAGTCTTTCTATTGGATGTATATATTCTCATCTCATTGTGATTTTAACTTGTTTGTTCACTGTTGACCAATGACGATCACTTCTTCATATACTTATCAGTCATTTATATATAATTTTCCCCATTAAACTGCATCCTTTGTCTTATTATTGATAGGCAAGAGGTCTTTACATGTCCTAAATGAGTCCTTTTTGATATTTGTACTGCAAGTATTTTCAGGCTGATTGTGACATTTTCAATGTCTTAATAGTGCCTTTTGGTAACCAGATTTAAACAAAAAAATTATGAAGACCAACTTATATATTTTCTTTTATCATTGACATTTTACTGAAACTATCAAATGTTAACACGAAATGTTAATGGACACTTACATATTGCTGGTGTGAGTGTGAAATGAACCACCAAATTGGGAGGTTTTTAATATAGTTAAGGGTATACCTACACTAAGTTACAGCTATTCCACTCCAAGGGATATATTCAAGGCATTAGCTCCTTTACCCACAGTAATGTTTGTACAACTATGAACATAGCAGTTTCATTCAAATAGACATAAACTGTAAACAAACAAACAAAAAACTTCAAAAGAATATGGATATACAAATCATAGCTGCCGAACTTTGCCATGTATAATGTGCTTCCACGTACAATGCGTGCCCACGTTTTTGGCCCAAACTTTCAGGGGGAAAAATCTTTCATTTTACCTTTTTAATTCAAAGTTTTATTTGTTTCCATTTAGGTACTTGTTTTTTGTATTATAGGGGATTATAGTATTTATTTTTTTAACATATTATGCTTTAAGAATTTTATGTAACAAATAATTACAAAACAAAAGAACAGATATAAGGTACAAGAAATTTTATGTGCCAGTACAAATTTATGATATTTATGTATAATAGAATGCCAAGAACTTTTTTTTGTTGCCAGTTTGTCATAAATTCAACAAAATGAATTATGGCATTCCAGGGTATTATTTTGCATACATATATGGTTATTTATTTCTAGAGTTAAATGTTTACTCATAAGTATAAATAAAAGAATTAAAATCATTTATATAGATATTGAATTAGTACTACCCATGTATAGTGCATATCCTTATTTTTCCCTCATAAATTTGGGCAAAAAGTGTGCATTATAGATGGCAAAATACGGTAATTATATATCATATATATATATATATATATATATATATATATACATACACACACATACACACACACACACACACACATATATATATAAACTACTGTGAGAACAAACATAAAACCTTCAGACACAATAATTACTATATTAAGGAAAGAAGCTAGACCAAAAAAAGTACATTACAATTAAAACACAAAATGTAATATATAGATGATGTGTTATAGAAATGTACACTTGAAATCTATATAATTTTAATAATCAATGTCACCCCAGTAAATGCAGTAAAAATTAAAAGAAAAGAAGTCAAATGTTAAAAACAAATAAACAAATAAAACTGGCACCATTCGAAGGCACGGGCAGATGTAAGCAAAGCCAGATCATTCATTTATATCATCAGGTTTCTTTCATAAATTCATTTTCTGATAGTGAGTAAAATTTCCTCTATTGACATATTAGGCCAGGCAATCTTTTAATATTTATTAGCCTTTTTATTTGTGTAAAGAAGTTTCTTTATTAAATCATAAACTTTTTAGTTATACTTTCTGATGTTACATTCTGCCAAAATTAAAAAGTTTAGTAACTATTTAAGTATTTTGAAAACTCTACTACTGTCCTCTTCATTTTATACCTTCGGCTGTCTGTTGATAATTAACTTTTTTGCCCACAGATCTCTGGACCCATTTAATTTCTTTTGTTTTACACTTTCTAACTTTTACTTAGGTGTAGTGTTTTCTACTTCCTCTTTGTACTGAGATATTCGTTATCAGTAATTGAGCACATTTTCACCCTGTCCCAAGACTCATTTATATAAGTATATCAATTAGATATATTGATAGATTTTCACCCATTTCTCAATTATGAGTGAAAGTACTTGTACAGAAGAGTTCTATACACTTAAACACTATTTGATTAAATAGTTCCACCACTGCTCTAATGTGATGGGAAATATAGACAGATGTGCAGCGATAAGATGTATAAAAGTTTCCTTCCATTATTCCTTTGTTTTTATCTACTTCCTTCGAAGATTCAAGAATCCTTTATCAAGATTTATTTAATCCAACCACAGAGCCTTTTAAAAGGATAGACACTTGGGGTTACAGAGCTAATACTTTATCTAGAAGTGTATTTTCCTGTGATAGATTAAGAGTTTTGTCTATACCAGGTTTGAATGACTAAAGATGATGGGGACAAGCATTTCCCCAGGGAAATTATTTCAGGAACTACTAGCTCTCACTAGCAGGAGGCACATTGAAAATACTGCTTCTGATATTAATCTGTGGAAGAATTTATGTTGGTGAAATGAGAAAAGCTCCCTGGCTAAAGTCATGTGAAACCTGTCTAGAAAAAACTTTTAATCTATTTTACGGGCTAATCTGAAAGTTCCCAAGGAACAAGCATAGCAACATGTATTCAGAGGCTTTTCTGTCTTTGGCAGCCATAATTTTAGCAGGGGAATTGCTATTTATACTAGAGTTAGATGTACTTTTTACCTGTTTCATCCTTGCAATAGATATTTTTTCTATCCTTTCTTTATTTGAATACCTTGAAAAATGTTTCTAGATCAATTTTACATATGAGCACAATTGGGGGCCATTTTTTCAAAAAGTTAAATTTTGGGGCTTGTGATCTCAAGAAACCAGGATAGTCATGGCTGTCAGCAATTTGTTTTGTTTTTCTGTCCTCACTTACATTTGTGTTGCTGTCTCTTGGCGATGGGTGGAAATGGATTTTCCTCAGTGTGGCACTTGAATGTTTCAGTAGGCCAATTGTTGGAGCCTGGAAGTGTGAAGTAACAGCCATGTAGGGAGGAGTTGTTTTTAGGGCAGTAGAGACACTTTGTCAACAGCCTCAGCAGAAGCAGACTGTGTTGCAGCTGTTCTCCTACATTATGTAATAGGATACCCAGATTTTAGTCTGGGCTGTCACTAGCAATTAACAAGGAATGAAGAAAATAACTTCAACTATTCATAAATAACTAGGGACTTTCACACACTTTGAAAGAGGCAATTATATACTTCACGTTTTCCTATCAAAATATTCCAAACTTTATACCATTTCAAACCATACTCTTCAGACAATTTATTTTCTTTTCTTTCATTTTTTTTTTCCTGGTACATTTCTATGTCTATAAAATATACTAGGTGACTACTCATTTTGTTAAGAAACACATAATTGTATTATTACAATCTTTGATATAGTAGAATATTTGGTGTATATATTCCTTCAAGGAGAAGTAACAGAAATAAGAAAGTGGATGCATGAAGTATAGGTCTTGCAGAATATAGAGTTTATCTACTTTTACGTTAATCACAAAATACAACCAATAGTGTTAGCGTGAAGTTCTTATAGGAGTCAAGGGTTGATCTAGGAAGTTGCAAAAGCTGTTAAACTTAGTTTTTGTTGGAAGGATATAATGGCATTTCAGCCAATGCAGTAAAATTTAAACTTGTGTCTTTTTGCCAAGCAAACCACAAGTGTTTCCAAGAATGCAAAGGATCAGCAGTGCTCAAATATACTCAAAGAAAGAAGGTGCTAATGATTTATAAAAACTGGTTAAGTGTCTAAAATTTTAGGAATCTTTTCTAAAATTACAGAAAAATAACTAAATGTCTTATAACAATCCATGAATTTTAAATTTATTACTTAATTTCATTTTAGTGTAATGACTTACAGTGACTACAACTATATATTGATTATACAGTTCTTTGTATTCCAGAGATGTAAATATAAATATAGATTTTCCTTTCTTTCAGGATTTAAAAAGTGCAAAGAGCAAAAATAATTTGTTCTCTTATATTCATAACAAATTTACTTTGAAAGTAATTTTTTAGATATAATGAAATATTTTAAAACATGTAATTTCTCTTCTTTAGGTCTTGCTAGAGACCATAAACACAAATAAAATTATATAAACTTTATATGCATTACTTATGGTAATATTATCATATTCAAGCTACTTGGGACAAGCATGGTAAATAAATTTACATAAATTTCACAAATAAAAAGAACACTAGAAAAATTTTAATATAATAAATGTAAATAGCTTCAGAAAAAGATTTTCCAGGTATAAAATAGCCTATATGTAAATGAATAAAGCATATTTAAAAAGAAATATGAGATATTTCAGTCTTGATCTGAGACAAAGTGGAATATAATTTTTAAAAGATTGATTGGAAATGAGCTATGAAGGAGTCTTTCAGTGAGGGAAGGTAGTATGGATATTATTCAAGACATGGACCTGATATTGCAGGATGGTTAACCTGTTGGTTAAGGTGTACAATAGGAAGGACATTTTTCATACGTGCATTTCAATTGCCTACACATGGGCTGATGAGACTTAAGAAGGTTGTTAAAAAGTTAGCAAGATTATTAAGCATCTTCTAAAATTTGTAAACTGTGTAAGTGCAAATAGTCATATTAGGATTTTTATTGCATCTCTACTAATTATTTGTAATAGTTACTCCCACTCCCCACCCCCATAAAAGAAAGAAAGCATCTCACTTTTAAAATATGTAAAAATTGAATTTTGGATTAAATTGGTTGAGATGATAGAATTAAAATATACTTCTGAGATCTCAATTTTTTTTTATAAGAAAACCACGTTTATAATACCCACAAGCCTAGAGACAGGAAGCATAGCATGCCAGGCAGTGCCACGTGGAAAAACCCAGGGTGGTCAGGAGGCAGAAGACGGGGTGGGAGGGTGCTTAAGCAGCCTTCACTGGGTTTTCTTTGGGGCATAACTGTGCAGTCTTGGTTAGTTTGAATAATTTCTTCAGTGGGCTTTGGGCTATCCTAGTGGTCTCTAGCTGCCTAACAGCTAGCCCTGAGATGAATAAGCAGAGAATTATTGTCTCTGGTGGGGCTTGGGCCAGTTAGAGGAGACATGGCTCTGTGTTGGCTAGTTTGCAGGTCCTGCTCCCAGCTGGGCCCTTTGTTATGTTTAGGAATAGGCTAGCCTAGGATGGGGGGCATTGTCTCCCCAGCCAGGAAGGTTTTTAAGATGTCAAAACATCAGAATATACAGAAAAAAAAAAGAAGAAAAAAAAAAAAAAAATATATATATATATATATATATATATATATATATATATATATATATATATATGAGAGAATTCTGATATTTTGACATCATATTAGGGACAGTTTGGGGTTATGCTATACATATATATATATTTTGTATATAAATATATATACAAAATACATATAAATCTATTATATTTTCAAGTAATCTGTTCCTTAAAACTAAAAATGAGGTTAGTTTGATTATTTTTTTATGTAAGAAGACATATTTGCCAATTGTTTCCTTTTATAAAAGCCTTTAGCCTTTGGTTTGGACTAAGTGTGATGTCATCTTCACTGACACAGTACATACCACTGTGAACCAGTTACTAATAAAGACTAGATCCTACTGAATTTGTTTGTAAGTATAGAAGATGTTCCTTGGCCTTTCTATGTTAAAGTTTCTTACTATTCAAAAAAGTTTTGGATTTCAAAGATGCTGCTATAGTGCCTACTATGTTTAAAATCCTCCATAAAGGAATATTTATATTACGTGCCACTGATAAGTATTATTAGTGTCAGAACGCTTTCACACAGAAACTCTTAAGCAACATGATTCCTTAATTCAGAAAGCACAGGTGTGAATTCTAAAGGTAATAGAAATGTAGTCATTAGTTGCTATGATCTGCTGATATATAAACATCCTGAAGGGGAGAGTTGGGAAAAGACGCAAACTTAAACCCTCAGCATCTCAACACAAAAATCTTCACATTTATTTATTCAAGTAGAACCATTAAATTAATATCATATTAAAAATATGACATTTTATATAGATTATTTGAAGACATAAAGTAAGCATGCATGCATCGTTGAGAAAAGGGAAGTTCATGGGAGCTGAAGAAGATTTGAAATTCATTTTTCTCTTATGAAATTTATTTTCTCTTTACCTCTCAGGTTATTTCTGCCTTACTTTGAGCATGGGCCCAATGTGGCATCTCTACTTTTTGTATTTTATGTAAATTTTCTCTACTGCATGCTTTCTTTTTACTCGTAATTTCTCCATTCTCATAATATAGTTTCTCGGAGAACTTTACACCATTTTACACAACTTTACACCAACCTACTCTGACCCAAACTACTTTCATGACTCTTCTTGCAGCCTATCCACTTCCACTTCTGATACTAAATATTCCTACCTCAGTAGGTCCTTTTGGTAACTCTTGAGAAGGATGTTACCATTGACCCAATTAACTTTTTTTTCCCCCTCAAGATTTTGCACAATATATAGCATGCTGTCCATGGTTTAGCTATCCCATGCTAATTATTATTGGAATAGAGGGAGACATTGCCTAATATAAAACACAGCAAACTGTTAGGTGGGAGAGATACTTTTATCTTAAAGAGGTTTGCCATAAAAATTAATATGATTTTTCAATCCATAGTAAATTCTAAATTAAATAATAAAATGGAAAATACCAAAGAAACAGGAACAACAGTTGTTAATGTTCTTTTTCTTAAAAAAAAAAAAAAAAAAAGTCAAAATTCTCCATGTATCTACAGTGATGTCTAGGGAAAAATTACCAAGAACAGGAAAGATAAATATATTTTCACTTTTCCAACACATTTATTATGTGGCATATATTGAGAGAAGAAACCGTTCTTATTTTCAAAAAAAGTACCTTTCTGTCAATCGTTTAAACAGAAAAGATGCAAATATTCATTCTTAAATGCATATTCATATATTTTAAAATGCTAAATTGATAGTGTTAAAATGAATTACTGTATTTGTGAAGAGTTTTAAAGTTGTAATCCACTGATATGATTTTCAACAATGAAAATAATCAACCTCTTATATAATATATAACACAAACCTTTTTTTTCTTAAAACATGAAAATTTTTTAAGATCATAAAACAATTACTAAAGCTTGAGAAATGTTTATTTTGTTTTTACGCTTACTGGGTTGAAGTGGATCTTTTTGTAAGCATAAGAACTAGAATAAACAAATACTCTTAAATTATTTGAGATGATAACTAGGTAGGAAAAATTAAACAGTTAAAGATATTTTAATCTTATCATCTATAATATAGCCATAAACATAAAAAAAATATATCAGGGGCATAAGTATACACCTTAAAAAAGAACATCTCTTGTTCAAAAACACCAGCAATGTTCATTCAAGTATGAGGCAAGGGATATGTTCATATCAGGATACAAGATATGGACCCTTTCCACAGCAATGCTACAGTAAATAGGGATTGAGCAGGAAGAGAAAAACTGGGTAATGATATTTTACTGGGTAATGGTATTTTGAAGGAATGTGGGGAATGCCATACAACTGTATTAATAAAGATTAAAAGGGGAGTGACAAATAAAATAACCCTAGCAGTGGAGGAACTATAAAGAAAGACTGACATTTCAGAGAACACTTAGATTCTGAGGTCTCTTCTGCCTATGATAGAGTTCTTCCACAACGAAGAATGATTGTCACCCTAATAAACTTTAATTAAAAAAAAGAACTATGAAAGCTGGAAAGGGATTGCCAATATCTCAAGACTGCCACGGCTTTAGGGACAAAGATCTTGGAAATAAAATAAATCCATTGAAGTGAGCTCTGCTTTACCATTGCTTATTTTTCTTCCTTCCCCCATAAAGGCATTTTCCCATTCACAGTGTGGGGCACAGAGAGCTGACAAAAAACATCCCTAAAAATTGTAGCCATCTCACTAGACAAGGATAGGAAAATGCTCACATCAAGGTTACTGAGTCATTCAGGATTCAAGAGATTAAATCCTTAGGGGAAAATAAGACATCGGAAGAATGCATCTGACATTGTGGATGCAATTGGTTTTCAAAGATTCTGCTGAGACCTAAGCTCTCAGGTATCAAGGTAGAGGCAGAAACACAATATAGTAAGCAATTGCTAAGGTTCCAAAGCAAAACAAAGCAAAGCAAAACAAAACAACAACAAAAAAATCTAGGTTAAAATTTTGGATGTCCCATAGTTAAGGAAGGCAAGATGTAGAAATAAGGGAATGCCAAGGAGTGGGGCTCTAGTAAAAACAGAAACTTTCTGATGTTACCTCTAAAATTCCATGTCCAAGGAATTAAGAAATATCGTGACCCTTCCAAAATCTGAAATCCAATCTTGACCAAAGCAAATAGATCTGCCAATATTCTAATTTCCTTACAGAGAAAAATTAAAGGAGAACTATAATATTCCCCCAAACTATAATTTTTCATAAACAAAACTCAACATTAATTGTTCAGTCATGACTGAAGACACGATCACATGACCAAAATTCAACAGGAGAAAAGATGCAATAGAAGCAGACCTAGAGACATTCATATTGTATAGTTTTAGGCTACCAATTTTAAAATAGCTATTATTAATATATTGAAGACAATCAATGAAAAGAAGAATTGACCAAAAAGGTAGAATCAAATATAAATTCTAAAACTGAAACAAATACAATAATGAAAATTCATGAACTAAAACATAAGGTTGAATGAATATTAGAAACAGTGGAAGAGAGTAAAAGTTTACTGGGCAATGAGCAGTGGAAAATACCCAGTTCGAAACAAAAATGAGGGAAAATACAGAAGAGAGGCTAAGGGACTGTGAAAAGCTCTACTATACCAATTACTTTGATAAGCCCACTTGGTTTTGGAGTTAAATGATACACCCTACCTTCTATTGTTTGGAGTCTTTACTTGCATTACTAATACTATCTGTCAATTGCAATTATTGTGGCACTATTAATGGACGCCAATCTCCAGTGGTTCCACAGGTACCAGAGGAACTTCTCAGAGCTAAGGTACCAGAGGGACTTCTCAGTGATGCTGGTGTCCCTTCAGGAGCATACTCCTTGCTGCTTTGGAAGTGACAGGTATATCATCTGAGCCCTCCTGCGGAACAAGGTCACCTGCTGTATTTCCTGGTCTAAGATCATCCACTCAGAGGTGCCCATTTTTCTGAGCCTCCAACCCTTTCTTTTACCATCCATTACAGTTATTTTATTATTTTTTACCTCACTTGGTTTGTGCCATTGTTTCTTCCACGATTCTATGATTTATTGTCAAAGCAGTTTATAGAATTTCTAGTTAATGCATGTATTTCTATAGGGAGAAGGCTTACATGTGATAAGCTGTTTAGTTTCTAAATGTATGTTCTAGACCCCTAGGTCCTCCACACTCAGACTATAGACCCATTTATCCCAATGAAGGCCTCAGCTGAACCCATGGGGGGATCTGGAGTTAGGACAGTCCTTTAGAGTTGTCCCTAATTGTCATGAAGAGCTGGGTTTTTATACCTTTGTATTGATTATTTACTGGATTGAACTGTTCCTGGAAAGACAGGTGGCCTTGAATGAAATAGTACTCCACTGTTGAGGTGGTTGTCTGTGAGGGTTAATAGCCTAGCTTCATCTTTCATCAGAAATTCCAGAAGCTAGGGGAATTTGTCTTAACTTTCTGAGGAAGGTTCTTTGGGATACTTAACAATGTCTACCAAAATTCATGAATATATTAAAACTCTAGCAATATTTTCAAGGGGAAAAAAATGAGACAAGGCAGCAATTGCCAAAGCAAATGAAAAGGGGGAATTTATATAGATGTTTAGAATAATTTTAAAATTCCTAGGAGTATATTATTTAAAAATTTGTGAACAAATTAATTGAGAACTTAGTTGTAATGAGGAATTCATTGAAAAACACAACACATAAAAACTTATAGAAGTAACTGCATGAGTAATCTTATATTTATTAAGAAATTGAATTTGAGTGTACAAACTTTTTCAAGAACAAAATCTAGGCTTAGATGACTTCACTTAGAAATTCTTCAAATATACAGAACAAAATAATAATAAATTTATGTAAATAATTTCATAGTGTAGTAAAAATAGGATATAAAATTAAAAGTAACAAATGAACAAGACAAACAAATAATCACAAACTCACAGACACAGACAACAGTTTAGTGATTACCAGAGGGTAAAGGGGGAAAAAGGGCGTCAAATATATGGTGATGGACAGATATTTTACTTTGGGTGGTGAACATATAATGCAGTATACATATGATGTACTATAAAATTGTACACTTGAAACCTATGTAATTTTATTAATTAATGTCACCCCAATAAATTTAATACAAATAAAATTTATCGTGGTGTATAATATAAAATAAAATGTTTTTACAAAGGAAAAAAAAATCCATTTTAGAAGTGTCAAAAATTGAAAGACATTTTACAGAAGAGGATATTGTAAATACCAATAAGCACAAGGGGAGATGCTGAAATGATTAATCATGAGGGAAATGAATATTAAAACCACAGTGAACAATCTGTATACCACAATCAGAAATTCAAGCATAAAAGATGAAAACTGACAACACTGGTATTACTGAGAGTATGGTGGAACTGGATATCTCATACTAAACCTGGACAAGACTGTTTATGATACAAAGATCTCAAAAAGATAGTCTGGAGCAAAATTTTGTAAGGCCTTTGCTTTTGCTCACAAGAGACTCACAGAAAAATTGTCTCCCAACAATGATGGTCTTGGAATGAATCTATTCTAATGCTGTGTTTTTTTCGTTTGTTTGTTTTTGTTTTTCCCCAGATAAATGTCTCTGCAATCTAGGAAATTCCATCCCTCCTCTTGGACTTGAGGAGAGCCCCACTCTTCATTTGAGGGAGGGAGAGGTTTTCTGTGAGGCACATTTCCTTTTTTGCTATAAAGAGCAAAACTATTGACCTCACAGGGTGCCTCTTTAGCTAACTACACCATTGGTTCAGTAAAGGCTCTTAGTTCAAAGTTTTAACTAATTAAAATGTTCCCTTACATTCAACTATAATTTAAGGCTTTGCATTTACTCATAACCACATATTCACTCCTAATGCATGCTACTGCCAGAGAATCTCCTAAAGATAAACTATTTCCAGATTTCACAGATCTAACTAGTACACATTTACCATCAAGTTGAGATAAATATCTAAAAAGCTGGTTTCTTTTTCTGTTTTGGATTTAATTTTTGATCCAAGACACTGTGCATGTCCATGTTTTCTGCTGTCTGAACTGCTCTGTCGTAAGATGCCACTGGCACTGTCAACGTGAATGGCTGAGCATTGCACACCTTCTCAAAATAAATCATGAGCAAAAGACACACCAGCTGCTTAAACAATTATATTATTTTGAAGCCAATTCATTTGCACTCGTGCTGTTGCATTATTTCCCTACTTATAATTTCTAGGACTAAAAATGAAGACTAAAGAAAGAAGGCAATTTCGCGGTGGGCTATTGGAATAACTTTTCCTGTTTGTAGTGCACATGGAAAGAGACTTTTTGCACTAAAAAATAGAAAATTGCCCCAAGCTAATTTTAAACTAACCTGACCCTTGTTCTAAATAATTCATTATACATGAGAGTGACTTTTGCTTTATTTAAAACACAGCTGAATCTATTATTTGGATAGATAATGGGGTTTTTGTTTGTTTGTTTGTTTATTTTAATATTTCTGAGTACTTTATTTTGGTCTACCGCATCGCTTGTTATCCAACCGTCTCCATTGATTTTGGTTCATTGCCAGGCCTGCAAATATCAGTGAATTTGTTTATGCAGTTATGTATATAAGATAAAAGCCAAACTTTTTTTTCCTGGCACCTTTGGAAACAAATACATCGTGTAAGAAAAAAAAAAAAAAATCATAACATGTTATTTGGCTTGTGAATTCAGAAGAAACGCATATATGACCATATCTATAAAGCGGTAAAACAACAGACATGCTGAAAGCATTCTGTCTCTATTTTCATTCCATGTAAATTACCTGAACTCAGATGTCATTTAGATACATATCAAATGATTTCATTTAGAGCGCAAAGTCTATCATAATTAAAATAACCAAAGAGATTAGATCTACTTTTGTCCACAAATTAATTTACTTTCTCTTTATTAAAACACTATATTTCATTTATGATCATTAAAAAAATTAGTTATCACTGCAAAGCTCAATAACACCTTTTTCTTTTCTTTTTCTTTTTTTTTTTCTTTTAAATAATGTGAAATGTAACAGAGGGCCTAGTCACAATAGCAGATACTCAGTAATGTACCCAGATATTCAGGAATAAACCTATTCATCTGGCATTTGATTCTGGAATTTGATTCTAAAAGTAGTGACCTGATATATTTGCTGTTAGAACATATATTATTAGCATTCAGCACCTGTCATGGTTTGAAAGAAAATGAATGCAAATTAGGATGAGGTGATAATGAGAAGAGAAATATGTTGTTTGCCTATTGGGCTACATATTTTCATGCTTGAAACACTTTTCCTTCAAAGCTTAAGTATTAGAACTAAGACTTATTTCGATTTGAATTTAGCTAAAACATTGAGAATATATATTCATACAATAAATACATAATCATATATATTCATACCGTGCTACAGTGTAATAGAAATATGCTAAGGAGCGTCAATGGAGTGCTAAGAGGCAGAGAGGACTCAGGTATGCAAGGAAAAAGTGATAGTGAGGGTTTTGTTAATGAGGCTTCATTAAATACCATAGCTGTTGAAATTCACAAGATCTTTTTTCCCTTCATTTTTTTTTTAAATAAGATAGATAAATACTTATTTTTTGAATGAAAAAAGAATATATTACTTGCCGTCGGCACAATGATGTATCCCCAACACGTCTACATCCTAATCCCTGGAATTTGTGAATATGTTACCTTACATAACAAAAAGGAAGTTGCATATATGATTAAATTAATGACCTTGGGTCAAGGAAGATTATCTTGGATTATCTGGATTGGCCCACTGTTGGCACAGGGCCCTTAGTGCCACAGAAAGAAATGTGAGAACAGAAGCAGAATCAGAGAGAAATTTGAAGCTATCTTTCTGGCTTTGAAGATGGAAGAAGGGGACACAAGGCCAGGACTGCAGAAAGCCTCTAGAATCTGAAAAAGGCAAGGGAATAGACTTTTTTCTACAATTTCCAGAAGGAACACAGTCATGCCATCACCTTGACTTTAGCCCTGGGAAAGCCATTCAGTACTTCTTGATGAGGCAAAAAGGGGCTAATAAAGTGAGCCTGAAGGGGGACTGCGCAGGCCTGCATCCCCTCCCCAGGAACTGCCCAGGCTCATCCCCTAGAAATAAATCAATGGAGTCCAAATACTCCTAAAAGAGGAGATAAGATCCAATTGGTACTAACTGGTTCCTTAAACACACACAAGCTGCTGAAACCTGTCTGTTACTTGAACTCTAGCCTAATTATAATATAATTAAAATAAAATGAATATTAAGGCTTACCCTCCCCCTCCCCGTGGGTTTTTCTGTACACATTCTGGGTAAGAGCATGCACAGAAGGAAACTCATTATATAACCAACATATGCCAATCAAATGACCTCAGTGTATATGTCACAGCTCCTGCTGTAAGGAATTTACATACCCTTTCCTGTATAAGAAAAAGGTAACCGAAATTTAGGTCTAGATTTCTGCCCCCAGCAACTTCTATGCAGCAGTCTTTCTTCTTGAATAAACTTCCCTTAACCTCTTACTTTTTGAGGCTGTGAGTTCCTTCACATTTTGTGAATGACCAGGGGTTAATTCCAATGACACAATATTTCTTACCGCAAGAATAAAATTATAAAATTTCTTTGTTAAAAGCAACTTAGTTTGTGACAAATTATTAGAACAATAGGAATCTTAATACAATACTGTGGTATTTTGCAAGAACATGCCATGCCAGTTCCCAATCTTATCTCTAATTTACAAACTGAATAAACATGAAAGAGGACATTTGCTTCTTTTTTTTCATATAATAAGTGAGGATAAAAAGTCACATCATTGACACAATTTGTTACTTATTTTGTACTTTAGAAAACATCGAAGAAACGTTTTACCCAATAAAATAACTACATCCCTAATTCTGATAGCTACTTTCATCACATGTTCTAAAATGATTAAATCAGAATTTATAGTTTTCATATATCATGTTAGTGGATGGACTAGAACATTGTTTTGAATCTCTTTATATAAACTTTGTACTTAGTTTTGCTTACTACAACTTCTCTTCCTGCCACACAATAAACTAAAGCTCACTCTAATATTTCTACTGATGGCAGAAGAATGCGCAGTTGTAAAAGACAGTCACTAACCTTCTACGAGCATTTCTAAGACACCATTCCATTCATCTGCACCATCAGGTATTAATAGGATTCATCCATCATACTAAGGTTTTTCACCAGAACCAACAGTATAAAATGACAAGCAGGTTTTAACCTCAGAAATGTAAATAAGAATAGTCAGTCCCCATGTCTGTGCTATCAGAATTTTTTTATAATCTCCACCTCCGTCTAGGAACACCCCATGTAAAGTCTCCATGGACCAGTAAGACAAACAGCTTCTGAGCTTTTATTTTATTTTTTTCTATAAATAGTAAATAATAATTTTTGTTCAATTTTGATAATACAGACATGTAGCAAGCTGTGTTTATTTCTCCAACGTTGAGGACCTTTAGTTCAGTTATGGTACCCTAAAATAACTTCCCATATGTGATCTGCAACTTCTGTTTTTCTCGAATTTAAATTCTTCCTTTTACACTGTTCATTTATTCACCTTTTCTAAGGAGGCTTTCTTGTTTCGTCATCTTCTAGTCACTTATCAGTCCACACGGAAATAGCTTTCGCTCTACCACTTTTTCAAAAAGCCTCACATAAGTGTTTAAGTTCACTGCCACATGTCTAAAATCAAGGACATTTTCAGTTCCCATTTATTTATGTTTTTACTATTGTGGTTACATTTAACATGAGATCTACCCCCTTAACACACTTCTAAGTGTACAACACAATATTGTTAACTATAAGCACAATATTGTATTGTGAAACTGTAGAATTTATTCCTCTGGTATAACTGAAACTTTATACCCATTGAATAACAATTCTCTATGATCCCCTTCTCCTCAGTCTCTGGCAACACTACTGTACTCTTTGCCTCTATGAGTGTGACTATTTTAGGTCCTTCAAATAAAACATGCTCCTCATTTAATTTCTATCTCTATACAATGCACACTATTGACTCCTCTTTCTTCTTAAAATACTGTCTTCCTTTGGCTCCTGGGTCTGCCCCCTGTCCCCTTGACCCCTCTATCTCCTTTTCATGCTCAACACCTCGAGTTCACCGAAGTCTTGGCACAAGGACTCTATTTCCTTTCACTATTTATTCCTGAAGCTCAAAATTTCAATATTTGTCTCTATAAAGATGACTTGAAAATTTACCTAAAAGCTCCCCACTGAATTCCAGACTCTTACTCATTGTCCGATATCATATTTATTTGTAGACATTTTAAGAGGAAACAAAACTTCAAATGCACAAAACCGAACTGCTGAGCTTCTTCATTCCCTCTCCCCGTCTCCACTCCAAAAGATAAACCTTGATTCTCTTCCAGTGTCATCTATCTCAGTGAATTTGCATAATTGCATTAGCTAGAAACTTAGGAATCTTATTTGGCCTTTCTTTCAACATAAGACACTCATATCTAATTCATCACTAAGTTCTAAACATATTCTTCATCTCTCTTCACTACTGTCTTCTCCATTAACTGTCACCACTCACTTCTCTACTCCAGTCACACCGGCCACTCTAGTTTCTCATCCCAGGTGTCTTTGCCCATGGTGTTCCATCTGAACATAATGCTGTTTTCTACTGCCTTTTAGATAATAAACTTGTTATATTTCATATGACAGTTTAATTGTATCTTCCTAAAAAAACATAAGTGACATCTCTAGTATGATAAATCTCCTGACATGTACTAATGGAAGAACGTACCACTCAAAGTACATATTATGGCTGCACCTTTATGCTAATTTATGTGAATATTTAATAACTGCTGTCTTCCCTACTAGACTGTAATTATCCTGAATGCAAGGTTCTAGTCTGGTTCTCACTATCCAATTCATTCCAAAACCTGGCATTAAATAGATATACAATAAACATTTAGTAAATGAACCATCGTGTATAATTGTAAAATAAAATACAACTCTTATTTTACAATTATACTTCAATAAAGCTGAGAAAAACAAAAATAATAAAAATAATCACATAAAACCCTAGACCAGACTCTCTACATTTCCTCATACATCCTACTTCTGATCCATAATAAATAAAAAATAAGATAAATTAGTCATATGTTTGATATAAAGTTTCCATGTAATTGTCATTCAAATGGAAAAATTTAGGCAGAGCATCATTTCCTTCCACTAATTGTGAATCAGTGATTAATTTAAGAATAGAAAAAAGCAATAATGGCAACTGAATAAAACTTTAACAATATGATTGATATCTAATTTTCAGAGGTTAAAGAACAACAAGCATACTATAACGAGGATTAGTTATAATCTGTTGCAACCCACCATCACCAAATTCTGGATTCCCACCATCCCTCCTCCAGGAAAACAGCAAACACAGATTGCTTCCCTGAGTACAGCAGTATTTAGATAGGAAAAGTAGTAAGAAGAATATGCTGGATTACTGTTTTTCCTACTTCCTATTAGTACTTAAAATTACGTGTATATTGAACCGACTACTGTTATATTTTATAATTCCATAAAAAATACTTGTCTATTTTTATTTTATTTTTATATAAAAGAACAAAGGAATCTGTCATCAAATCATTTGAGGTCTAATTGAAATTATGAAGAAGTAAGGTTATGGGTTTCATATTCTATGAAAACAACCAGACCAAATTATTTTAATTGCATAGTTGCATAAGATCAGCTTGTTATTTGCCTACTGTGTTTCCCCGAAAATAAGACTGGGTCTTATACTAAGTTTTGCTCCAAAAGATGCATTAGAGCTTATGTTCAGGGGATATCATCCTGAAAAATCATGGCAGGACTTATTTTCCAGTTAGGTCTTATTTTCAGGGAAACACGGCATTTCTCAATATCACTCAGAGACACAACACTTATGAATATTTAAAATAAAATACTACTTTAATTGGTACTATTGTAGATAAAAGTAAATAAAAGAATTTCACTTGCAAATATTCCTGTAAATCATTTTAGATCATCATTTTCTTTTTAAAAGCAAATCCACGAAAGCTTTTATATGTGCATAAAGTTTAAGATCAATAAACTACATTAATTAGAATCTGAAATTTAACGCATATCCCTTAAGCATTTTTCATTTCATGACTGATTACATAATATAGGTATGGAGCTGTGTTCTATAATTGATTATCAAATTCATATTGTCAACCATCATTTTCAATTATACTAAAGCATGCACTGTGCATGCTAGAATTCTAGGCTTCAGGAAAGCAACAGAAAAGGCTTTAAATACATGTATATTTAGCATATGAATACGTGTAACATATGTTGAGGCTTTTGTTTTGCAGTAATATTGAAGTTATATAAACTAATTTTGGTTATGTCCAGAAGTATGTTTCATTTGTACTGACAATCCATTTAAAATATATATATATAGTTTATATTGTCCTGTTTTCTTAGAAGAAAGAAGCAAATAAATAAATAAAATATTTGTTGTGTTTCAAGACACACAATTGAACATATATTACAGGAGTGAAATTGAAACTTGGAATTTGTTGTTAGGTATGCTGACTCTCAGGTAATTTAGAAGTTTAACCATGAAACAACGTTTGTTATAGAAATGTAATAGAATTTTTTGCAGATCTGGAATCAAAAAACAAAATAATGTGAAACCAATCTTTCAATTTCTCTTATTCTTAATGTAGCTTTCCTACCCTCCAAAAAATGCTATCAAGTGCCAAAACTTAATTAGTAATTGACATCAATTAAATTTAATATTTTAAGTTGGCTACTATGAATAGGGCTATCTATTAAGCAATAGAATAAAACCAAAACATGTATCACCTCATTTATATCTTGCTTTACAGCAGCAATTTCTAAGGACAAATTGTTAACCTTTACGGGAACCAGACAACATGTCTGTGGTTCCATAGGATCAAAACTACTGTCATATTAATACTAAGATGCTAATTGCCTTTGTTACCTGGGCTGATATTTCCAGTGATGCTGCACAATAGTGGTGGGTGTGACTCTTGATGCCTGATTACACATAAAAGCAGTGTCACTAAAGTACACTTAAAGTCACTGAATTCTACACTCCATCTGAGGTTAACCTGAGGAAGGCACACCATTAACACCACCACCAACAACAAAAAAGTTATATTGAGTAATCTCCTTGATGAAGCTATACATATAACATATAGATTAAATCACATACTTGTAGACGTAAAATTTAATATTCAGTGTGATCAAATGGAAGTTACATAGAATGTGCTTTTTTTGTAAAGTATGAAGGATATCTCCAAAGAAAGTACTTGTGTTTTTCCTTTGGGTAGAAAGATAAACTAGCTGCTATTTTTATTTAAAAAAAAAACCCCACAAAGAAACCAATTTTGAGTTGAATTAAGGACTGATAGAAACACTACGGTTTTCCAGATTTGGGTACTAAACAGAATTTTCTTTAAAATAAACTAATCAACTATTCTATTTCAAGGAAAACAACTCATAGTATTTCTTTTAACTAGTGATAAAAATCCAACTTTTCATGTAAAATTTGAATTTTGAAAAAGTTTTATTTGCAATCATGAGCTTGATAACTTCTCGGTATTAAAAGATGTATCTGATATGATTTGATGTCAATTAATCTTACTTTTTAAATTTTATAATGGAATGTGTCAAAACTCAAAATATATGGAAAGTGAGTAAATAGTTTCCAAACGAGCACACATGATGTTACACATTCATGCCTGGGGAACACATCCATTCAGTGGATAAGCCGGAACAATGGATCTGAGCGCAAGAAGAGTTCAAGAAGCTCACATGATTTCAAATTCCACATTGCGACTAGATTTTAAGAAACTACTGCTTGTTGAGTTTTGGTGTGGATCAAAAAGTCTCCACAGTTATGTGAAAGGGCTGGCCTTTTTAAAACTACATTCCTGTGTTAGGATGGATTCTCTTTATATACAAATACCCAAACATTATATCTCAACAGTATGATTGCAGAAGCAGATATAAGAAAACAGTTTCTTCGATTAAGCCAGATATTAAAGAGAGCTGGAAAAATTGTAAAACAATTGCAATTTTCTCAATAATTCTTTTGTTTTGAGAAATATGTCTTATAAAATATGTTATTTAGGTGGTTTATTATTGTTAACTTTTAAGTTAGTTAAATAATTAAATTTTTCAATTTTCATTTACAATTTGGTAAATATAAAAAAATGTATAATCCATGTGAACAAAACTTTTTAAAGGTCTCAATTACTTTTAGAGATGTAAAGGTATCATGGAAGCCCGAATTTGAGAACTACTGATCTACATAAATCTGAAGAAAACATGTTTTGGTATTTGGGGGTGTGGAAAGAAATGTCTATACTTTCCTTAAAAAGATGATAATTTGTGTAAAAATAATAATTTCATTTGTGGTTGATTATGTCTTGCAATATTTACATAGTTCTTGTAGCACATTTTCCATTTAAAGAAATGCCTGAAATAATTTTTATTCTTTTTTTATTTGCAATAAGTAAATATGTATATATAAATGAATAAATTAAATGCTTTATTTTATATTCTCCCTATGAGTTACTTGGATGTTTTTCTTTATCTTGCTTTTAAGGACACTAGAGCCTCTTGACTATAATGCAATCCCTTGTCAACAAGTATATGAGATATGAAGCTTTTGCCAGACTATGTCTAGATCACACCATAAGAAATGTATTCTGCATTTATTAAGATATCTGGAGGCAGATAGACCAAGACTTTCCTCACCTACTCAAGGACATAGATTTGCTTTAATCTTCCCCATTTGCTTTTGATTTTGAAGTCTGCAGCCTGATTTTGCAATATGGATACGTTAGCTCCAGGAATCATACGGCAAACAGCCGTACATCCATCCGTAGATCAATCACTGGTAAAAATTGGCCTAGATAAACTATGATTTATTATCATGCATATTCATATTACATTACAACCAAAACTGGGGTTCTGTAAAACAATAACTAAGGGAAATGATATAGAGTATTCAACTAATGTAACATCTGTTATGAAATATTTTGTATGTATGTAAACTCATTTTTTTATTTCTGTAATTTAAGTTTTATTATTATTCAGAAAATTGGGAGTTCCTGGATCAATAATATATTGACTTCTTAAAATACAGAGAATTTGTTCTTGTTATTAGTTAAAGATTTTTCATGCTTTGTGTAAATATATTTTTCTCTCTAAAAGTGACAATACAAACAGAAGTGGGCATTATAAGAAAGAAAACTAGGTTCTTGGGAATTTGAAAGAATCTTAGAGAAGAGCTTAGATATTCACTAACTCAATTATTTACATTATCTATAATGATGTTTTCCATATAGTATTTATTGCTAAATATTTTAAATTAAATACATTTATTTTTCTAATATGTATTCATAAGGGTAGTTATCTTATAAGGTGAATGTAGTCTTCCTGATATATAGTGATCCGAATATATATTGCTGTATAAACTGCCTGGTCCTGAAAATACTTGAATAAAGAATAGTTATGATTAATGATTAGCTGATTTCTCCAAATGCTCTAACAGTCTCAAAATTATTTGTAATTTTTGACATCATAATGCATTGGTAGGTTAGAAATTCTATCTGATATCATAATACTTTAATAAAAAATTATAAGAGTTCATTTGAGCCAAACTGTAACATATGCCAGGGAGCAAGATAGCAAATGTTCTGCAGAATAAGAGTTTTGCAGCTTCTTTCATGCATTTGAAATTAAAGAGTGGACATGAGAAAGATTGAAGAAAGCAAGGTTGGGATTGGATTACAGTACAGTTAACAAGATTATGTGCTCTCTTGGGGGTTACTACCCTCTTCTAGGGGTATTACTTCTGGCATTTCAAAGGTGTGTTAACCTAGATGCACAAGAACAATGGACAGCGCTGGCTTAAAACCTTTCACAACAGAAGTTATAGGCCTGGGGTTTTACTGCCCACCATGAATGACCTACAGTTAGGAATTTATGATCAGATCACTCCGTGAGGTTACTGTCTATAGAACCTCTTTTCCCATCCACAATTCCCCATTTTGGTCATAAATCAATCTGAAGGATGTACTGATGACCAACCTTTTGGTTGGGTAGTGTGGTCTCACAGGGCTAGGAAGTTGCATTCCTATGAAGTCTTAGTATCAATGTCATGTTGTTGACCACTGGGGATGGGGCAATATGGTAGCTATGTGATCTGAGTTTAGGCCTAATTTTTCCCAAAAAGGGAAGGGCAGGTAAATGGAAGGCAGTCATATTTTATGAACTTCATTGAGAGAAAACACTCAGGATCATTTCTATCCTGTGATCTGTCATGATGTGAGTTTTGCCTTCTGTCTCGTTTTTCTGTTTTTGATATCTAGTATAACATTTACATAGCCATAAAAAGATTATTAACAGTTATCTTATACATGTTCAGTAATCATAAACGGTTGGGTCACCATAGAAAAACCCAAAGAACAAGTATAACTATTATTATGACTAATATCATTAGCAAATAGGTAAAATAATTAAACAAAATGGATTCTAAGTTCAATATCAATTTACACGAATACTGACCTTGTTGATGTCTTGGGATAGCTGTCTACCTCTGGTGTCGGCGGCTTCTTCGTAGAGAGGGATAGATGTCTATTTGTGGTTACTCACCTGATAAGGTACCTTCGAATGAGGTTGAAGAATGTCTTTTATTTGATGGGCTTTTAAAAAACTAATGTCTAAAGTCTTTTTGTCATGAGAACTTGCTGTGAAAGGAAGTAGTTACCAACTTGGAATTTTCTTGAAGTGACTATATCAAAGCAAACCTTGGGAACAGTGTAAGATATCTCCTTTCAATAATGTCAGCTCATAAACGCTTTTATCTAATTTAAGTCCAACTTAAATGTACTATGATACATGAATGAATGCAAAAACCAAAAAACGGGGAGCCAGAGAGCAAGGAAGAACCAAGCAGTCATCTCGAGTTTCCCATAGACCCAACCATTTGTTTGATTTACAACCATTGTTTACCCATGCAATATATCCTAGAAGGTTTCCTACATATATTGAGATTTACATCCTTTAAACCTCAATATCTAATAAAAACTGAGAAGTAATCAATTGATATTATTTAGCTTGGACACTTTATAACCTCTAGAAACATTTTTCACAGATATAAAAGCCGATTATTAACATGGACTTATTTTTATAAAACCCAGGCAAAATAAAGACATGTCTGTTTTACTTAAACCAACAACCTTAAGCTAGCTTTTATTTACTAAGGATTAATCTTGGATCACATGAACTTGGAAAGCACTTGAGCTAGTTTCTATATTTCTGAGAATTTTAGAATACAAACTCTTACAAGCACTTACCTTTAAATTAATTTTAACAATACCATCTGGAGGTATAAAATTATCTCACATTTAAAATATATATATATATATATATATATATATATATGGACAGACACAGAGGCCTTTTAGACATGAAAAAACCTCATTACTTTATAAAAGCACAATTAGATCCGAATTTTGCTCCGGAAACATTTACAATTTGTATCTGTCCTTGACAAGTCAAGTTATAGATTACTTCTCCCTTTCAAAACAAAGACAGCCATTTTTAATACCTCCAAAAATTGGGTTGACACCTAAACAACACTGTAGGCTAATTTATTCATCGAAATACTTGTTTCGAAGCTTCAAAAGAACAATTAAATATTATTTCCATTCATTCTGTCTAATTTTATAGCTGTTTTTTTTCTAACTGTGCACACAAAATTTACTTTAGAAACATCAAAGGATCCTCACATCTGCCATTTTAGATACCAACGGGTAGCTGACCGTGATGGGCTGGTAGGTACGATTTCCCATGTTAATGTTGAGATCTGTAGAATCTCACCAAACTTTTAGGGGGAATCAGCCCTTACATGAATGTCTCTAAATAAGCCAAATATAACTATCCCTACAGGACTGCTTAATGCCCTGGAGGAATTTTTCCTTAGGCAACTCCACAAAATTTCTTAGTCATCTAAGAACACTGCCAAACAAAGGTCAGCAAGAGCTTATGGGACATTGCGACAACTGCAACACTTTCCAAGGCAGGGCCCCTCTCTCAGGGAAAACCCATTCTAGGGCACCAGGTCCTTCTCTCCTGGGCTCCCATCTGCTTGTCCAGAATCAGCTGTGTTACCACACTGGACAAGTCCCTGCACCCATCTCCACCACTTCAGATTTGGGGATCTGGACAATTATCGTCACCCCACTGGTATTTCAGGTTGGGGAAGCAAGTGTCCCTTCTCTTTCAGAGCTAAAGAGAGTTCACTCTCTCATTTAACCAGCAAAGATTTTGTTCAGACACTCAGTAAACAACGCAATTAAAAACTGTAAACAATGCAATTAAAAACATTAAAAGCAGCAACCCATTTTCTTTATCCTTTCCTTGGATTATCTCAACCCTTACCCACCTCAAGGGTTTTCTAAGAAAACCTCAAATAAATTTGTGGCCTTCTACTAAATGCAAGGAGGCATGAAATTCTTAGAGAAACTCACTCAGTTCACTGGATGCGAAGGGAGGAGTCGGTGAGCACGATGGGCCCTGATTTGTATCTACCACCATGTCTGGTCCTCGGAATGGGCTTCTGAAGAATCCTGCCGACCACGAAGACGAACGTCAATGTAAGAAACCTCCAAACCTGTGGAGAATTTTTGTAAAACTTTATTTGAGCCGAAATGACGACATGCTGAGGAGCAAGATCTCCAATGCTCCTGATATCATAATACTTTTAATCTAACACATTTTCCACAAACACTTCACTGTTTAATATGCACTACACCAAATGCAATCTTTACTTTCCTGACAGAGTCCTCTTTATCCTAAGTAATGATGAATGAATGGTATCAAATCGAGATGTAAATAGCTTAATAAGCCTTCTGAGTATATTCTACGTCATCCCTTGCTGGTATTAATAGAAAAGTCATGCGTGCAGGCAGAGCTAGAATTTCCCTGGAAATAAACACAATGCAGCTGGCAAGATGTTATTTTCTAATATCTGGAGAAGACACCTGAAAAAGGTAGTGAATTAAGGAGGTGAAACAGCAAACTCTGGGTGCTTTATTTACCCAAAGAAAGCTCCCACATGCACAAAGCTACAAATGAAAGAGACATCACAAAACATCTGCTTCTGCCGTTTTTGTTATGACTGACACTCAGATGTAAAATGTCAGTGTGTCAGATATCAGTGTAATTTGTAAATACGTGACAACATATTGTGAAGACATGATTCTCTTGCTTATTTTCTGATCTTGCATAACAGTCCTCAGTATTGCTTATTTTATTGTCCATTATCATTTCCGGAAGATTTTTTTTTCAATCAGAGAACAGCTTTCCTTCTCTCTGATTACTATCTAACACAGACTGCCTAAAGCTGCTCAGTGTTTTCTTGCGGATGGGCAACAGCAGGAGATGCAACCTCCCTGTATTCTCAGGAAGAGCATATTGGTTAGTTAGCCACACACAATGAGAAGAGACAGGCTTTGGGGTTAGATAATCCCTTAGTTTTAGCTGAGAGGGCATGGGAAATAAGCCCTAGTACTGTATATTTTTTTATCTGAACATAATATAACAGTGTTTACTGAATACCCTTTCTGTGAGAATTGAGAGTTTATGTGAAGTGTGAAGTTAGCTGTGTCATTTAATTATTATATTTCAAAGGACTATACGTCTGGAGACTACAAAGTCTTTGTATCTCTATCCATTCCAAACTTAACAATGTTCATTCTTACTGCAGAGAACAGTATAATCTAAATGTCATAAAGCCTTACAGTTTGAAACCATCGTGGGGGATGGTGGCAATTCCAGAAGAGCTTGTCCTCATTGATTAAATATTTATTTACTTATATATTCATTCAGTTATTTATCCTTTCATTCATTAATTCATTAAACCAAAATTCATGTAATACTTCTGTGGTAAAGCCTGCCTGGATATAAGCCAAACTTTTTCTTTTTTTTTTTCCTGTGGGTATGCAACTAGATTTCATTTTACAGCCTTCCTTATAGTTAGTTATGGCCAATGAAATCTTGGTAGATGCAACGTACACTGCGTTAGACTTGTCCACACAAAAACTACCACATAATCTTCAAAACCTTCTTCTGTCTGGTTGCTGGATATCAATTCAAAGCACACAGTAAACGTGGCATTTTCTTCATCATCCAGGTCCTAAACGAATATTCATGGTAAAGGACTCCCACCACCTATTAGACTTTACTTAAGTGAGCAATAAACTTTGGTGTTTTAAAAAGCCACTCAGATATTTCAGTTTATTAATATAACAACTCAAATTACATTAAAGAAATAGCAGTTCTACACAATTTCTGTTCCTGGTCCAGTGGTAAACAAAACACTGTCTTTGTGCAAAAAGAGCTCAGAATATACTGAGAAAGCCAAAAACAAAACAAGTTATAAGAAATATGACATACAGTCAGGTATAGTTATGTACAGGATATTATGGGAGGACAAAGGAGAGAGGCTTGACACCTTAACTGGTGCGGAGGAGAAAGAAGGCAAGAAAAAGCTTACAAAATGAGGCTATGTATTGTTCACATTTATTTTGAAGAACTCATTGAAGTGAAGAGGGAAGGAAGAAGAAAATGGCATATAAAAAGGTACAGGGGCAACTGTAGATCTATCTATCTATCTATCTATCTATCTATCTATCTATCTATCTATCTATATCTATATCATTTATCTATCCATTATACAGCATGATGGGAGTGCCAGTGATAGTTATGTGTCTTTCCGATATTGGTAATCCTACTCTGTCCTCAACAGAAGCAGAAGTGACATCAATGAATCTATCTGCTGTTTGTGGGATGGATTTGCTCCCAGTTTTCTTACCCTGTCTTTGTCTCAATGCTGATTGTTTTTAATTCACCCTCTGCTTCATGCCTCATAGAAGTAAATTTCTCCTGGTAACAGAGATAATGTAATAAACTCTATTAACTCTCAATCCTCAACCTGATAGTCTCTGACCTTCACGTAGGAGATGAGCACATGTTCTAGAGTGAGACAGTCTGAGCTCAAGGTCTTCCTCTGCCATTTAGTATTAGCTCTGTGATTTTAAAGTAAATCTCAACCTCAGTGGTTTCAATTGTTTCGTAAAAAGAATAGGCTCTATATCCCCTTATTTTTAACTTTCACGTTATAAACTCTTGGCACAATGAACTACACTCTCATTTGGGATCCTTGTATGAATGTTACTATTATTCCTCTCTCCCAAGCAAACTATTATTCTAGCTCTCTGAAAGACCTCATCCATACTTCTCTGAGTCAACAACAAACCCTTTCTTCCTCTCTTCTTCTAACCTTGTTTCAGTGTAAAGTGCTTTTTACTGGCCAGTCTGATATTCCATATATGAGCCCTCCAGTACAAAAGTAATAAAAGGGAGTAAAACATTACCAAAAACATAAAGAGGCAGGCTGAGTTTTTACTGCAAAATTTGATGTGAGAAAATAGCTTTCTCTTACTTCCATTTCTCCAGTGATTCTATTAGTTTGTAAGTATGTATGTGCTTTGGAGTGGGAGGTGGGAATTAAAGTGTAAATCTCTCTATAAGATTTATTTTTTCAAATTCCATTATCATTCTATAAATGCATTTATACTCAACAATCCAGTTTTTAATATATAGACTCCTCATATTTGAAAAGCAGTTTACAGCACTTCAGTGTTCTTAAATGGTTTGTTTCTCTCACAACTGAACATTTTAAATTAAAAATATATGTCATATAACCCTTCAATAATATAGAGTATTTGAATTCTGCTTATAGAGCTTCCTGTTTGAGCCCCCGTGTGGAAACACAGATACAGTTATGGTTAATTCCTTATCATTCATCTTCTTTTATGCAATTTCACATTCTAATATCAACCCTCTATTTCCCTTGATGGCTCTCATACAATGCATATTAAATCAATGAATGATTACATGCATGGATGGTATAAATGATGTACTGTCACTAATTCCAAAATCTAATAACCCAAAGTAGTTTCTATGTGAATTTTTTAAAAGATAGATTCAGACATAACATGGCATTGTGTTTAGTAATTATTGGGGAATAAATGGGTTTTGAAACATTGTAAAGACAACTGTGTTTGCTAAATCCTGGTAATGTTTTTGTTTTTATATTCTTAAATCAAAGTATTGAACCAGTACAATTATAATTTGGAGTAAGACCTTAATTGATTAAATAAATTGGAGAATTGAGACAAGTGGATAATTCAGTCACAAAGCTTTATTTGGTATAAATTGTCTTGGCTGCGTTTCTTTATTTGTCAATTGACAATATAATTGTTCAACTTTATATTCCCCTACAAATATCAACTGTGTAGAAATGCGATTACATATTTGATATATTAATTTTTTATGTTGGTAATTTTTATGAAATATGTTCACACCTCTGCCATTCCTGAAGGTCATAATAATTATTATTGTAATAGTACCAATAACCATAACGACAAAACAACAATGATGTATAATGCTTACTATGCCAGGTACTCTCCTAATAATTTGTTGCATTTAATCCACCTAAAAACTCTGAGATAGAAATATGATTTGCAGTATATTCTATAGACAAATTGTGGTACAAAAAGGGTTAAGCTATCTGCCCAAGTTCACACAGCCAGAAAGCAGTGTTTGATCATTCATAAGACAGATGTACTAGGAAAGAAAGCAAATATCACAAAAGAAGAGAAAGCAAAAATAATAGATCTCTGGTATCTGTCTGTGAAATGAAATATGAGTATATTGAAACATATATGCAGTCTGTAGTGGAGTTGAAAGGAAAAAAAGGTATTACCAGAAGTGGAATGTCTTGAAGATACAATGTGAAAAGCAGGAATTTGCCCTAAAATGAAGTCCCTTTGGATGGGATGGGACAAAGGGTGATTTCTGTGGGTTCTATATTAGAAGAGTTCTATATATCAGAGCCACGCTTCAGCCAACACCTCAGTCCAAGCAAGGAAAGTCTGTAGAGTGGTTCTATGAAGATATATCCATATATTCTCCTGTCCCACCACTGGTATGCAAGCCACAGTGAGGACCAGATCTGAAGGTGCCACACGGAGAAGAACATGGACATCTCCATGGTAAACAGGTGGTGATGGAAGACAGAAAACATAGAAAGGTGTCAAAGATATTCACAGGGTGTTCCGTGCCAACATTAACTAAGATACCATTTGTTGCCATGGCAACTGATTCTAGGTGAGGTGTCCTAAATGATGGAAAATACATCTACATTCTTGCACATAGAAGGTTAGAGACTGATAGTCATCATATTCAGAGGGTGCCAAAAAAAATGTACACACATTTTAAGGAAAACACTGTATTAAAATTGTAATACTCAATATATACCTATAACAGAAGATTAATGCAAGTCATGTGTATACATATTTTGGCACCCCTGGTACATACTGGGGGTGTCAAAAAATGCATACAAGTGGACACTTTGGTCAACGTTGCTCAAGCTGTAGTTTCCTGTAATCAGAAGTGTCTGGACACTGATGGTAACCACTTTGAGCACCTCTTATAATTGCAGAAGTCAAACGTGACTTCTGCAATGTATATATACGCTGAAAGATGATGCTAAAATGGTGATAACATTTCGGATTTAATATGTCTTAGAGCAGTTGCTGCCATTTATATAGATCATCTAGAAAGATAACTACATAATAGTTTAATCAGATTAAGGGGAATTTTGAAATTGCTGCCCCTAAAGCAGTTGTACATTATAACTGACACAAACTCAGTCCATGCCCAGTATCTTCATGAACACAACTATGCCAGGTATCAATGTGAGGTCTGTTGGCTACAAAGCCATTTTTCTATATCTTCTATACCTGGGTTAGGACACTACACAAACGTATGCTACTTTATCATCAGGATTTGTAGGAGGCTCTATAACTAGGAGACCCTGGCAGGAGATTAAGAGGCTGCAGGAAAAAGGTATTGCTCTTTTTTATTGACTCTTGTTTCAAGTTTCTGTTAGCATGTTTCATAAGCACTTATTTTAGCCTGGCAATGACAATCAGTTTCAGAATCAGAAGTTTCTTCCTTTGCCATTTACTTATCTAACAGTAGCCAAACCGCCACCACCATGTCCCCAGGACAGCAACACCAGAAAACTAGTATTTCATCCCAGAGTTTTGAGTCTCATCTCTGTAGGTCCCTCCTTCAAGCTTAGAGCCACAAGCCTCCAACAAGACCTCTTTGCAGAGGTCTGAGTTTCTCCACTGGGCCTCTTCTCTGTTCTGTATTTTAGTATTTCCAAACTTTTTCTTTGATTCCCCAAGTTCCTCGCATGGTAGTAGCTTTCTGGAATTTCTATGTCTGTGAAACCTTGGTGTTCACCAATTTTGTTCAGTTCTTCAAATCATAGTTAACATCTACTTATGTTATAATTTCACATGATTTCTGTGGAATTAGTAAAACCATGGGTGACCAGTAGAACCATGTTCTTCTCAGAATTTTCTCACCATAAACTATAAGAGATAATAAATATTTATTGATGTATTTAAGCCACTACATTTTAGAGTTATTTGTCATACAACAATAAGATAAATTTCGTAAATTGTTTCACAATTAAAATACCATCTGCAATTGAATATGATGAAGTCTTCACTGAAGCAAGTGCCATAGGAGACCAAGTAAGTGATATATTTTAATGTTTGGGGAATAATAATGACTCAAGCACTCTCCTAAGAGAATGTTTTTTTTCCGGAGGGCATCAATTTACAAAAAGGTTCTAATAAGCTCAGGGATTTTTATTTCTTCCCAAGTCTTTATCGGGAAACAAGAGAACATTGAAAACAACCCTAAAAGACGCTCCCTTTTTATCTCGTAACATCAGGGTCAGTGTTTCTTAACATAGCACTGAAATTTTAATTGTTTGGGTTGCAGAATCACAACAATGTGGAGTTCATACACTATTCAAGTCTCTCAGGTCAATGCCAAGGTCAGGGTTGGAGTAGAAACCTGTGGCTTCATGTTGAGACATATGGGGAATGCAAAGGAAGCTTGGTAGTTTGAATCTCTGAGACTCTGATCCTGCCAGTAGAAACATCAGAATCTATCATGTGGGGAAACCAGCTTTCCCCTGTTTTAAGAACATCTAATAACCTTAACCGGATTTGACTGAAAATAAATGGGTAGTCTTCTCAATGCTTACTCTAATTATTCTTTGTTACCACTAAACCTATCATCATGGTAAGATATCAACATGATCCAGCCGGACAAGTATGAATTGCTTATATGTTTATATATCACCCCACGTCGCAAAAAAACAAAACAAAACAAAACAAAAAGCACAAGGTTTGTTAATTTACATTTACGGAAGCTGGGATTACCTATGTGGGGAGAAATTACCCTGGTTTTCGAACAACTAGGAGAGACTATAACATTAGAGTAGGCCAAATTTGTAGACTTTAGATTAATGTGTTAGCTCCATAACTGCAAGTAGCTCTAAAAGTTTACTTAGGTGACTGACAAAATCTTGAGTTCAATAGAGGCATCTTGTTAATTAGGTCGAGACACTGCAAATTCTCTGCCATAACACAGACAAAATATCTGAAAGCTCAGGGAAATAGAAATATTGAAGTGGTTTTAACATGCAATACCTACAACCCACCTATTTCCAAATAGTAATCTCTGAGAGTCTGAGAGAGAGCAGTCACTTTATGAGCAGTCATAATTAATGAGGGGGAACAAAAGGTCCCATGAAAAGCTTTGTAGTCACTATACTCGGGCAATAGGAGATGCCACAGTAAGATGGGTTCTCTGATTTCAGTAGCGGATGATTCTTTCCTATCCTAGAGTAATAGAGGTGAAACAGGAGTAATTAACAGTCAAAGACAGCAGGGGCACTTTTACTTAATGGGAAACAGAAACAACATAGTACTAAAATGCTTTGCTCACAGAAATCTCAGAAAATGACTAAATGGCTTCAGTTTTGTCAATAATGAAATAGTTGGACATCCTAGTAAATTGTGACTGAATCTATATAGCAGAAAAGTACCAGGTCTGGTCATTGGAAATATGTCTGAGGTATTCATAATGGAGAGTCAGGGCCAGTTCAAAGATTAAGAGCCCCCCTGAGAGAAGCGGAAACTCAAGGTCCTTGAGGAATTACCCTTCAACTATGCCAGAAGCATATTTTCAATGCTTTTAAGAAGAGATCAACGACCTTTTACTAGAATGGCGAGACTGGGCAAAAGAAAATACCAAGGTCTTTCAGGCATTTTAGACAAAGGCTCTGGATGGAGACTAATTTCTTAAGACTTAAAATGTCACTGTGTTCTGATATTCAAAACTGGATGCAGTAGTGGTCAGATGATGAATGGAGTTTTGACCCAATCTAATCCCAGTAGGTTTATGGGCCCATTCTGTTTTTTTTGTTTGTTCATGTTTTGTTTTTACTAGTACCTGGTAAAATTTAAATACTCAACAACTGGCAGTATTCCCTCATAAGTACTCTGACCTATGGTGCAAAGGATCATATAGAAGCCTCTACAATGTCACCTCCTTTCTAAAATAGTATATCAAATCTCTCCAGGAATTGTAAAGAATAGTGCCACAAACAAAAATGTAAAAGATGCAAGGGGAAGTGTGTGTGTGGGGGTGTCTACTATCACAAACTCATCAACTCACCTGATTGGCTTGGGCAGAAGGCAGATGGATATAGATAAATTATTATGGTTTGTCACATACTTAATCAAATGTGACTCCATTTGTAATTGCTGAACCTGATATATCTTCTAGAACAAAATAACATAGCATCTGACACCTGGTATATCACTATTAACATGTAAAACGTTTTATTTCTCAAAAAATTTACAAAAACTGCAAGAAGTTATTTTCTTTACTTGGGCCAAAAAATATATATTTTTATATTCTTTTACATCACCTCTCCTTTGCTGTGTTATAATATAGACCAGGAAAATCTTTATTGTCTTATTCCTCAAAATAACACACTTGTCTACTACATTGAGGATTTTAAGTTGATTGAACTTCATGACCAAGAAGGAGCAAACATTTAAATACTTTAGTTAAGACACATGTGTAACAGAGGCAAGGAGATATACTTCTCAACAATTCAGACGCCCATCACCTCAGTGAAGTTTCTGGGCCTTTAACGTTATGTGTAATATGTCAAGATAGCAACTACAAGGTAAAATACAAAGTTGATCTGAAGTTATGTATCACACAACCTACCATAGAGGAGAGAGAGGGAGAGGGAGAGGGAGAGGGAGAGGGAGAGGGAGAGGGAGAGGGAGAGGGAGAGGGAGAGGGAGAGGGAGAGGGAGAGGGAGAGGGAGAGGGAGAGGGAGAGGGAGAGGGAGAGGGAGAGGGAGAGGGAGAGGGAGAGGGAGAGGGAGAGGGAGAGGGAGAGGGAGAGGGAGAGGGAGAGGGAGAGGGAGAGGGAGAGATTACTGAGATAGGAAGACAAGGTATGAAATCCAATTTGGATGTAGAACTTTGTGAGCCTTAGCAAGAATTTTGGAATTTATTTTAAATGAACTAGGAATTCATTGGAGCTTGGATTTATAAATCAACAGGTCCAGAATAATTTTTTTTTTTCAATTTAGTGAATAGTTTGAATAATTTCTAATTTAAGTCAAATTCAAATTTAAATAAGATTTGCAACTCATAATTGTATCTAGGCACTGATTTTAAATACTTTCATTTGTGGTATCTGAAAAAATTTAAGATATGTTTGAACTAGTGAACATCATTTTTAACATGACACTTAGAATTTAAAATTTCTTTTAACAAAGTTCTGCATCTTATGAAAACTTTTACTCATTCTGCTCTAGGTTTATCTTCATGTAGATATGTTGCTTTCATAGGAAAATACAGCAATTTTACTGAATGTTTCTATCATGCACCCATATGAAAAAAGATTTACTTATGAACCCATTGAAAAATTAAATGAAGTAAATTGAATTTTTTATAGTATTTTACTTCATTAGCTAGAATCAATGTTCAATCTAGTATAGTCGTCAAGTAAATTTATAGGGATTTTTTAAGTCAATTTTTAATTACAAACAAATTCTTTACCTGACTATCCAACTATTTATTCAACAATAGGTTGCCTAATTTCTAGTATTGAACTGGAGAATCATGTATTTAAACATATATCTTATAAACAAATAGAAAATAACAAAAATCTACCACCACAAATACTAGAAATTGGTTGTCATTTTTTAAACAAAAATTTCTCTGAGTAAATGGGATTCAGCACGAGATTGGGGAGAATCACATTTAATAGCTGAGAGCAAGAAATGAATGGCTATTTTAAATTGCAAAGTAATTTTTTCTCTATGACTTAAAGAAGGAAACTAGAAGTTAGCTTGGTGGTGCATTCTCGATTCAGGAATGGTTAACACTCTTGGTCTGGCCGATGACTGCCAAACACTTCCTTATTTGATTCTCTGAAATAATTGTAAACACTGATAAAACGGTTTTACTGCAAATGAGATATCTAATTTTTAAAATTTATATATTGATATAAAATAACAGAAAGGTAAATTTATCTAAAGCAGTGGAGTATCCCCTTTATCAGAAGTACCTGTTGTTATAAGTTTAAATTCCCAAGACCCATCCAATATTTGCTACTCAATCCTCCTCTCTGTGAAGTAGATTCCTCAATTCTGCAGTTGATCACATAAGCTATTAATTTTTAAATGCATATATACATATTAAGGTCACAGTTTAAAATTTTTTTTTAATATAAGTTGATTGGCATTTTATTATGACAAACTCAGTGACAAAATGATAGGGGCTTGGACTCTGTAAATGGGATAAAAGGCATTCCTCATCTGGGTGGAGTAAATATGGCGTTTCCATCTACAGCCTATTACAGTTTTGAGAAATAAGCCATATATTCTAAAATTTAAAATAGCATACAATCCTCACAATTAGATAATAAATATATAATTGAGAAGATGCTGCTAAGATCATTAACTTTTTTCACTCCACTCAAGAACTGAACTTGCCTGTTTTGTTTTGTTTTTTTATTTATTTTATGGTGAATATTTACAACTCTATTAGATTCACAGGAAAAGCTTATTAAATGTGTATACTTTTTATTACTAGAGAATATATGTGATGCACATGCACCAACATAAAAGTGAGTCTTGCTCTTAAGTAGTTGAAAGCCTATCAGAATATACAAATAAGTGTAAAACTAGGTATTAAATGACAAGTGATATATGAAAGCGCCAAACAAAGCCATGGCAATTTAGAGTAATGGAAGACAATAATGCTTAGTATGCATGTGGTCTTTGTTATTTGGAGCATATGCTAGATATGTATGCTTATAAATATTACACATTTATAAGTATTTATAACTCTTAAAATATGGAGAGAAGTATACTTATTTAATTTATGACAAATTCAAGTGTAGGAACATTAATTTAGTTGATCAAATTCATGTATTATGTAGAGGAAATGAGAATTGAAGCCAAATACTTTTTTTTCATTATATATGTTTTTAATCAGAAAGCAAATAAATTAGACCTTTCTCTTTCTTAGAAATATCCTACAAGTTTTCTTATACCTTGGGGGATTAAAAGTTTCTAACTATGTTAAACATTAAGGGAAGTTGATCTTCAAAGATAATTAATCCAGGGTAGAATTCTTCTGTTTTTTTTTGTGTGTGTTTTTTTTCCCTTTCTTTCTCTAGCAGTTTCCACCATATGTCACGCTAGGTACAATGCCCGTCTTAGCATGGGAGACAGTCACCTGTATGATATCATTTGTGGATCCTTAAATGCCACTCTCCCTTGCCCCCTTTACATATATCCTGTATTAAACTTTCCATAATATTTGGCATTATGTTGTATTTTGTTGGTTTCAGGAAGAGAAAACATCATTCGATTTTAGTTTGATTTGTGACATGCTATAATATAGACTTTCAAATACCTAAGAACAGAAACTATGTGGGATAGGGAGGAATGGGGATTGTTACTGCTGCACTTCAACCTGGAAGGTACAGGTGAATGACACAGGTGTATCCCCTAAGTATAAACGCCAATGGCAGGACTTACGGTGGCTACAGTACATGCAGAGAATTAGAGGGGTTAACAGATTTTATTAGTGTTCAAAATCGTGTCCTCAAGTGGAGCAGAGCTCTATTAGATGAGTGCCTGCTAACTGGGATGAATTTGGAAATTATGCTCACCTTCCTTCATTTCAGCTGTATATCTTATAAATTAAATTACCTTGACTATCATTAAAGTAGACAGTCAGCAGAGAAAACTGTATTACAAATATCCCATCCAAAAAGAAAAAAGTTTAGCATTACTTAATTTGTCAAACATAAAGAAATACACTCTTGAACTTCCTAAGGCATTCACTATAGAAAAAGGGAACTAAAACAGCATACTACATTCTTAGAAGATTATCACAACAAAGCATGTTTAGGTGTTATCTAAAAATAAGTGGTTATTTGGTCGTTACTATTGTTTTAGAAATTAATCATCAATCTAATCCAGGGTGTCAAAACTGCGGCCTGTGGGCCAACTGCAGTCCGCAATACATTGTAAATTGGCCCGCAGCAAATTCCAAAAATATATTTAGTTTACTTAAATAAACCAGGTGAGGCAATACGTATTTCACCTCGAGTGAGTGGCCCGGCTGTTTGTGTATTTAACCGCATATGGCCCTTGGTAAAAAACATTGAAAAAAAGTTTGGACATTCCTGATAAACGATCAAATAAAAATAACTATTATTAAGTTTTGAGGTTTGATACATATTTTTTCTTTTTAAAATATAGAAACTTAACAAGCATTTTGAGTATGGTAGTCATTAATAAAACAAACTCTCAAACACATTAAAATGTGTGTATATTTATATGCAATTTTCTTTTTTAATATTAATATTAATCATTAATGGTAACATTAAAAATTTAGTGACTTTTATTTTTAATGATAACAAGCCTTATTGTGAGAGGCAGGACTACACAGTGATCAAGAGTATGAACTCTAATTCTAACTCCATTATATAGTGTATGTGTGGCATTTAGAAGACTTGCAACATTTTTGGGGACATAATTTGTACATGAGTTAACTAGGGAAAACAAAGATATCTCTGTTAGGAAGTTTTGGGTAGGTTAAATAAAAAGCTAAGACCAAACTATTACCATGTTTCCCAGAAAATAAGACCTAGCCAGACAATCAGCTCTAATGTGTCTTTCGGAGCAAAAATTAATGTAAGACTCAGTTTTATATAAGACCAGGATATAAGACAGGGTCTTATAGTATAGTAAAATACAACCGGGTCTTATATTCATTTTTGCTCCAAAAGACGCATTAGTGCTGATTGTCTGGCTAGGTCTTATTTTTGGGGAAACACAGCATTACTACCTAAGTAAAAATAGTGAAATTCAATTTCTCTTAATTATTCCATTATTATTTATGAAAGTATTAAAATTTCTTTTCCTTTTCCTCTTAAAATGATGAGCTTATACCTCAATTAAGAATTTTAATAATACACAAATTTGTTACTCTTCTCGCCAAATTTTCTTAAAATTTTCAAAAATTCAAATGAGCAAATATTCATCAATTTCTAAACCATGCATACAAAATGAGCACTACAATTCTGATGTACCTTATTTTTTCTTAACGTTAAAATGGCTTAAGGTAATGTACTCATTAAATAGAAAATTAAGGGTTACTTAAGAAGAACTTTGAGTTAACTTTGTAGCTGAATAACGATTCTCACAAACTTAGGATATGAGTTCTGGAACTAAAGAACTGCTGCATGGTTTTTCTCATCACTGAGACTACCATGCCAAGCCATTAAATATGTTTATACCAGGATGGTACTACAAAGTGAATTCTGTCCACTCAAAATTTGTATATTGAAGCCCTAATCCCCAGTGTGACCAAATTTGGAGGGAGTTGCTATAAGGAGGCAATTGAGGTTAATAAGATACTATGGATGGGTCCCTGATAGGATAGGATTAATGCCCTTATAAGAGGTGATTCTTGAACTCGCTTGCTCTTTTCCCCTCTCACTCTTTGTCTACATGAATTAAGAACCTTACATGAACTCACAAGATGACAGCTGTCTATATGCCAGGAAGAGTGGCTTTAGCAGAAAATACCATGCTGGCACCCTGATTTCAGTCTTCAAGATTCTAGAATTGTGACAAAATGCATGTCTACTGACTAAACTACCTAGTCTGCAGTATTTTGTTATGGTAGCCTAAGGAGATAAAACATGTGGATTACTAAAAAGAAAAAAAAAAAATTATGAAGTACATTGTCTAATTAGGGTGTCTGAAATTATTAAACCTCAACCCAGGATTCTTAACAATTAATAAATATATCTAGTGACCTAAATAAAAGCAGAGATTAACCCAGCTATATAAATGTTTTGAGTAAATTCGTCTGGGTTGTATGTATCTTGGTGTAATGATAAGTAATTCAGATTATAATTCTCAAGAGAAGGAAAGTAAAGGGTTTAAAAATTTTTGAGTAATCACATATAAATTTTACTTTAATAAAGCTGATTTAATTAAAAAAAACTATGAGTAATTGCACTTAAAACATATGGTTATGTATAAATATTAAATATGTAGTTATTCTAAATTTAACATAATATTGTGGGCAGGAATTGTGTTTGTTAATATAATGAATAATAAATATTGCTAAAATAAAAAAATTAAACTCCTCGGTAGTAAATATTCAATGGCATGTCAACGAAACACAGAATTTGAAAGTGGGTGATAAAGAACTAATAGCACTCTAATAATGTTACTTAGCGGGCCATTAAAGATTATATAACAGACAAGTAAAATACCTAGGTTGAGGAAAGAAAGGGCATTAAATAATTGGGTTAAATAGGATTATAGAGCAATATTTTTTTAATTGCATATGGGCCCAGTATTACAGGATACTATAAATTTACGGATAAAGTATGACAACAATATTGGAGTAATGTAGGAGAATATCCTTGTATTTCAAATATGTATGTATAAGTGTCATGATGTCTATAATTTAACTTAAAATTGGTAAAATAGTACCTGAGTTTATGCAGTTAATGGTGGGGGTGGGGTAGCAGTCATTTGGAGAGTATGGTATGTGTCATGATCTTTTAAGAAAAAAATAAAATCTACGTGTGTATGCATTTTTTTTAGAGAGGGAAATTGCCTTCTTTAAAGCCATTACACAACATATAGGCAGTGCATTTCCAAACATAGGATAGTTGAATTTATTTGGAAAATAAAATAATCCTGTCAACAGAAAGATCTTTCCTTACCGATATAGAAGAGAAAAAACAATTTATATTGAAGCTGGCATTAAAAGATAACTTGCATGCAAGGGAGTGGGGAAAAAAAAAGCAAACTACAAATTAGTATAAAATCTCATATAACCATACCTTAAAGTAGAAAATAGAGTAACTCCTCTTAATTCCTGAAAAAAAAGAAAGGCTATAGTTTAGGACAATCTATTCATCTCCCAAGAAAGAACCCTGAGTTAATTTTGGAGGTACTTGTTTACATAGCTAAAGGTTAATTAGCATGTAACTTTGGAAATATCCCTACGCTGTAAAAAATGAGACTGGTCTTAATCACTAGAGAGATTTATCTATTTTCCAATAGTTAGAACAAGGACTCGAATTCCCTGTGTCTCCAAGGAAATACTCTGAGGAAAGTGCAGAAAACAAATGGTCTTTTGGCCCTTTATAAACAGAGAAGATAATTTTCATTTACCCTTACAAGTCTTCTTTGTGTTACTCCTTTATCGTAACCTTACAGTTTTCTAGGTGCTTCTATTGTCATAGTTACTTTTGTCCGGATATTATGTACCCATCAAAACATCAACAAGAAAGTAAATAATATGAATATAACAGTAAAGCAGTCTCACTGAGTAGCAGTAAGCCTACTAGAATATCACTTTTTCAGTTTAGTGTATTTCAGTGTTTGGAAAACTCAAGGTTTAAAAGCAATTTGTGGTCTCACAGTCTGGCCTTGAGGTGCTGACTTCACATGGGAAACACAAGTTCAGTTGGGTTTTTCTTTCACTTTGATAGTATGTGTGATTAACAGCCCCTGAACAGGACACTCCTAGTGGAAGGTGGTCCCTTCCTCAGAACACATGATTATGGTGTCATGCCTGATTCAAAAGTCTGCCCAACATAAGTAAAAAAGTAATGATACCATGCTTACTTGAAGGAGTTGTTCTAATTTTATTTTTCTTAACAAGACTAATGGTAAGGACATTTTAACATACCGTGTTTCCCTGAAAATAAGACTTGGTCTTATATTAATTTTTGCTCCAAAAGACACATTAGGGCTTATGTTCAGGGGCTGTCATCCTGAAAAATCATGCTAGGGCTTATTTTCCAGTTAGGTCTTATTTTCACGGAAACACGGTAGTAGGTGGCTGAATCTTAGTCAACGAGTTTTGAAGAGTGTTATCTATTTATTCCATTTGCTCTGAGGAATAAGGAAGACAGGGGATGCTATTATTTATACGATTCTGCAAACATTTATATAAACCCTCAGTAATAGTGGAAACAAAATGAATTACTTGATCTGATTTGCTATGCTCTTGTTTCCCCAAAGTGAAAAGTATGCCTATCACAAGAGCCTTTACCACTTTTTAGGAATGTGCTTTTGAGTCAGAAAGCCATAACTAGATAGAAACTTCTGGGTTGCAGACTTCCAAATTCTCCTGTTATCTACAAATGGCTGAGAGCAAAGCAAGGAAGCAAGCTCTCTCCTGACTCTTGAAAGGCCACTAATCCCACTCCTGAGGCCTCCACCCATATCTAATCCTATCTAATCCTAATTACCTCCCTAAGGACCCATCACAATGGGGGGATAGGGTTTCAACATATGGATTTGGGAGGGGAGGTGGGATACGAACACTCAGTCCATAACAATTGGTCAGAAAAAAATTAGGCAGTGAAGAATTTTGTTGACAAATTCTTCATCACCTTAATATGTTTTGAATAATTTTATATCCAGATTTTAACAAAACTCCATAGGCAAATCTGATGTGCATCTCCAATTGAAAACTACTAACCTAGAAAAAGATACTAGATTCAAATTGAAGATGTAAGATTGAAGACTAGTTGATGCTTTAAAAAGAATAGCTGAAATTATGATTAATAACACTACACTTTTGTTGCCTAAAATAATCATGGCCAGCACTACTAGGACTTTTTAAAATATAAACATATTGTAGAGAGTAAGGGTTTTCAAAATCTCTAGGAATTTCCCATATAGCATATACTAGCTTTTTATTTATAACATAATACCTCTGCAAATTTAACCTAGGGACGGGAACGTACCTCTCAGGAATTAACAACTATTCCATGAAGCTCATAAATATTAACATGTCAAATAAGCCTAGTTATTTCTAGTACATCATTTTTAATAACACGTGGGAACAAATGTTTGTGATTTTTATCAGATGCCCTCTAAGGACTCTCAAAGACAACTTTAGATATAATAGATGTCCTGAAATTTTACTTTAATTTCTTGTAAATTTACAGTTCAATTTCTAAACTATTGTTTAGAAAAACAAAAACATTTTTAAAAAGTTGTCTAAAATTTATACTTGATT
Organism: Rhinolophus sinicus; assembly: GCF_057876585.1. Lineage (NCBI taxonomy): Eukaryota > Metazoa > Chordata > Mammalia > Chiroptera > Rhinolophidae > Rhinolophus > Rhinolophus sinicus. The sequence continues at coordinate 180,805,279 of NC_142516.1, forward strand.
AAGTAGGACCACAGGATTACTTAGAAATAATACTTGGTTATATATTTAATCATAGTGACAATAATAAAAGATTTCAAAAGTAAACAGAAGAGGTGGCATGATTGTAAAGAATCTTAGCTCTTTCAAAAATAAGAAGAATTTGTTCTCAAACAAGGACAGATCTAATATAAAAACAACAAAAAGCATAAGAAACTTTCACGGTAAGACACAGAATCTTTGATAGCTACACAGATTACACAGAGGTAAAGGAAACATTTTATAACCTCTTTCTAAGAACAGATCAATACTCTAAGAAAAATGTCAATTTAACCAGAGAAAACAAATTCTATGTTTGCATCAACATAATATTTAATGCAAAAGGAATCATAGCTTTTTATGGAAAACCTTATGAACAAATCCAATAAATTTTAGCCAGCTTTGCTCAGAACAAACAAAAATCTCTTTTTGCAAACCTTCTAAATTTGTACACTCAGGTAGATTTTTTTTTTTTTTTTTTAAGATTTTATTGGGGAAGGGGAACAGGACTTTATTGGGGAACAGTGTGTACTTTTAGGACTTTTTTCCAAGTCAAGTTGTTGTCCTTTCAATCTTAGTTGTGGAGGGTGCTGTTTAGCTTTAAGTTGTTGTCCTTTCAATCTTAGTTGTGGAGGGTGCTGTTCAGCTTCAAGTTTTGTCCTTTCAGTCTTAGTTGTGGAGGGCGCAGCTCAGCTCCAGGTCTAGTTGCCATTGCTAGTTGCAGGGGGCGCAGCCCACCATCCCTTGCAGAAGCCGAACTGGCAGTCTTGTGGTTGAGAAGACGAGCTCCAACCAACTGAGTCATCTGGGAGCTCAGCGGCAGCTCAGCTCAAGGTGTCGTGTTCAATCTTAGTTGCAGTCCCACCATCCCTTGTGGGACTGGAGGAGTTGAATCAGCAAACTTGTGGTTGAGAACCCACTGGCCCATGTGGGAATTGAACCGGCAGCCTTCAGAGTTAGGGGCATGGAGCTCCAACCGCCTGAGCCACTCGGCCAGCCCCCCACTCAGTTAGGTTTTGTTTTTCACTTTCCTCTTTCTCATTCTGGTACAACCAGACATTTTTCTTTACTACAAAACTATTTTCTCTTAACAGAAACACATCTTCCATACCTTTTGCACAAAATTATTTCTCTATGCCAGTGTTACACTTAGCAGAGTCTCATTCACATGTACTGATTATAACTTTTAACCAAAATAACTCAATTTCACAAAAAAACTAGAGGGTTAATAATTTTGCACTATCACACACCAATATTCTTCAGCAGATTAGCAAAGGTTACGGATACACATCTCAGAATTTTCTACAGCCATATATATCTATATATCTAATATCTATATCTGTATCTATATCTATATCATCTATATCTATATATCCCTTATAATATAAATTCTCAAAGTGGCAAAAATGAATATGTTTATTTACAGACCCAAATATATAGCCTGCTCTTATACAAATTAAACGGCAAATTATAAAATTGTATACAGCAATTAATGTTTCAGTTTTGTATCTTACTTAGAAATTATCTTGGTATCAATGGGCTCCATTAACTCAAATTAATATTAGTCCATGATTTTAAGTAACCTAAAACTCTTGGAATTTGTCTTTAACTTTACATACTATAAAACCTAACTATTGTTGGATTAATGTTCATCGAAAAACAATTCAACTTGGTTAATGAAAATATACTTTTACTTATAATTTTACACATTAAATGTATTCACTAGTTGCTGATCAGTAAGAACACATCTAAGTAGAATACAAATATATGTGAGTACTCTATGTAACATTGATAATCAGAGATAACATCACTTTTTATTAAATCAAAACTATTGAGCTAGTCTCAGTAGCCAACACCGTACCTAAACTATCTGAATTTGGATTCTTCAAATGTTTATTAATTGTTTCTGTATTAATACTTTCATAGCACACTGAAAGAATTTTAAGTTTAGTTTTATAATTTTCTTGGAAATTAGTAATATTCAATTTACAGTAAACCCTTGAACAACACAGGAATCTTTGTATAACTTTAGAGTCCCCCAAAACTTAAGTTGTCCCTTGGTTTCTCCATGGCATAGTTCCAGGATCCCCAACAAATACTACAGATTCTCAAATCTCCTATATAAAACGTCATAAACCAATGCATACCGTTAGTCCTCCAGATTTGCTGACACATAACTGAGGATTGAAAATTGTATAGGTGTTTATTGACATAAATCTGTGTGTAGGTGGACCGGCACAGTTCAAATCCACGGTATTCAAGGGTCAATTGTATGTAAGCACAATATTTACCTCAATAAGCCTATCTGATTAGAGATGCCTTAATTTAAGATGTTTTATAATCTAATTTATAAATATCAACAAGAGGTAGAAAAATATCACACAGGATAGCTAATAAAGACCCTTTCGAGATACATAAAAGGACAGGAAGACAGAGAAAGAAAGCTAATTACTTCAATTAAAAAAATTCAGTCATGCGTAAAGTGTAGACCAGAAAAATAACTCACTCTAATGAGTTAGTTGTGAGTGAGTTCAGCTATCCACTTCTTGGTGGGCATTAAATTCCTAATTGATTTGAGGTCAAAAGAGACAAGTAGTCAAACAGAACAACAGAAAGAAAAAAAAAAAATCTGTCATCTCTAATCCAACAGAAAATAGATCTCTACAAAATCATTAATCAATTTACAAGAGATAATAAGGTGGCAGAACCTATAACCAAATTCTAAATGAAAAATAATTTATTGCATTTAATAAAATAAAAAATGGTGAGGTTTAAAATTAAAATTTGAAAAACAAGGAATAAGTAAAATTCTATCACTGCTTTGAATTCACCTCTAGAAATCAAGAAAAGACACACTGTGTTTTATACAGTTTCTCTGGTAAGAAAATTTACTAGGCTCTCATAGTGAATCCATTCAGCATCCCAATGGAAGACTTCTAAAACTGTTAAAGGATAATTTTCAGTAAAAGATAAAATCATAAAAAATGAACAAATGTTAAAGATTGTATTTTATTCATCTGATCTGAATGTATTAGCAGATGTTATAAGCTGTTCAAAGGAGACTTGAAAAAACACAAAGTTATATGGATTAAAGGAAGCATTGAAATGAATTACAAATGTATTTACTTCCCTAAGATCTTGTATCCCTTGTACTTTTAATTCTTTTATAACTGGTTTGATTCCCTCTAATTGAGCTCTTGACACAGGATATTGTTTACCCAGGGCCATAGCTTATCCTTTTGATATTGGCTCAATATCTGTGATTAAGCATGTATTATCATTCCCTAGGGCCCAAAAGGATGTTTCAGCTCAGAGTGCATCACAGATTAGAGTGAAACTGTTCCTCTCCCCTAACCCTTTTTCTTAATCAAGGTTCACAGTAACAAAGTCAAATCTTATGTTTCTGAGTACTGAATCTGGTGACTTTTAATTTGCACAGTTTTTTTTTCTGTTTTTTTTTTTCTTTTTTTTTTTTTTTCTCAATAGATCTACAGCAGAATCAGGAGGAATTAATATAGACGATTTCTCACATGTGAAGGTAAGAAGGAAGGTTTTTGTGTAGGAGAATTGCAGGAAGGTTTTTGTTAGGGAGAACTGTAGATTTCTGTATAGACCTAGAATAGCTGAAAGACTGAGAGACCAACATTTTCAAGAAAACATCCCCACATATGTAAAAAATAACATAAACGGAGCCACTTAAAAATGGAGTGGGAGCTGCCATCACAGAACTGCCTTGCAGGTCATCATAACTCCTCAAACCTTTGGGATGTTAGTTAAACCGGGGCAAAATATCATTTGGGCTGGGCTCAAAGCAGCACTGTATCTCAAACAATTGTTTGCTATGACTACTGGACTGAAAATTAAGTAAGTTTACTCAGCATCACTATGTTAGCTTATCTGCATCTACAGAAATTCTTTTCTTAGCTTATTAACATCCATAGAAATTCCTACCTTTTGTTCAGGTCTTATTCCCCTTCCCTTTCTCATAAATACCCTTTGCCTTCATTTCCTAATCACAACATTATTTGCGTTTCTACCTGAATCCGTGCTTCCCCAATAGCTATTCTTTTGGATCTCAAATAACAGCTTGTTGCCTCTCACTTTGGCCTTTTAGTTTTAGGTTAACGTTTAAATCACACCACACTGTACGGCAGATGATGCCTGATCCGAAAACTACTTAAGAGGCTTTTTTTCCCACCTACTCAATAAGTTTAAATAAAGCAATACATCACTAATCTATTTCTCTCTTAATCAGCTAACACTGCTTATTTTTCATTTTCATGAAGAAGTTAAAAATACCACTTCTTTGTCACTTAAGCTTTTAATTCCTAAACTGTAGAGAAGATTCTTCTTGCTTTAAAAATTATGTAACTTTGTGAGATACTTCAGTGCTTTCGTTATTACTATAAAGCTCAAATAAAGTACTTTAAGACTGCTATTGTGTAGAGTGCTTACCTGACCAAAGGTAATTTAATGCTTTTGAGAAAGTGATAGTAATCTTAGAGCCAGGAAAAAAAAAAAAAAAGAATCTTTTATTTCAAATCTGTTTGCAACTTTTCTGGTCCTTGAACACATCATTTTTTTTCTTTAAAGTTTATTGGGGTGACAATTGTTAGTAAAGTTACATAGATTTCAGGTGTATAATTCTGTAATACATCATCTATATATCACATTGTGTGTTTACCACCCAGAGTCAGTTCTCTTTCCATCACCATATATCAGACCCCTTTACCCTCTTCTAGAGCCATGCTCGCACCTCCCCGCTCACCCTCTTGTCTATGTCTATGAGTTTTTGTTCTTTCAGTTGTTTGTCTTGTTCTTTTGGGTTTATATACCACATATCAGTGAAATCATATGGTTCTCTACTATTTCTATCTGACTTATTTTGTTTAGCATTATAATCTCAAGATCCATCCATGTTGTCACAAATGTTCCTATATCATCTTTTCTTACCACCGAATATTATTCCATTGTGTATATATACCATAACTTCTTTATCCATTCATCTATCGAAGGACATTTTGGTTGTTTCCATGTCTTGGCCACTGTAAATAAAGCTGCAATGAACACTGGAGCACACTTGTCTTTATGGATAAATGTTTTCAGATTTTTTGGGTAGATACGCAGGAGAGAGATTGCTGGGTCATATGGTAATTCTATTCATAATTTTTTGAGGAACCTCCACACTGCCTTCCATAACGGCTGCACCAGTCTGCATTCCCACCACAGTGTATGAGGGCTCCTTTTTCTCCACAGCCTCTCCAACACTTGTTACTATTTGTCTTGTTGATGATAGCCATTGTAACTGGGATGAGGAGATATCTCATTGTGGTTTTTATTTGCATTTCTCTGATGATTGGTGATGTTGAGCATTTTTTCATATGTCTATTTGCCATTTGTGTTCCTCTTTGGAGAAATGTCTCTTCAGGTGCTCTGCCCATTTTTCAATTGGGTTGTTTTTATTTTTTGTGTGTGGTTGAGTTGTATGAGTTCCTTGTATATTTTGGATATTAGCCCCTTATTGGAGACACTGTTTGCAAAAATCTTCTCCCATTCAGTTCGTTGCCTCTTTATTTTGTCGATGGTTTCTTTTGCTGTGCAGAAGCTTTTAAGTTTGATATAGTCCCATTCATTTATTTTAGCTTTTACTTCCCTTGCTTTTGGAGTCAAATTCATAAAATGCTCTTTGAACCCAAGGTCCATAAGTTTAGTATTTATGTTTTCTTCCATGCAGTTTATTGTTTCAGGTTTTATGTTTAGGCTTTTGATCCATTTTGAATTAAGTTTGGTACATAATGACAGACAGCAGTCCAGTTTCATTCTTGTCACGTGGCTTTCTAATTCTGTCAGCACCATTTATTGAAGAGGCTGTCTTTTCTCCATTGTTTGTTTTTTGCTTCTTTGTCAAAATTATCTGTCCATATTTATGTGGGTTTATTTCTGGGTTCACAATTCTATTCCATTGGTCTACGTGTCTGTTTTTCTGCCAATGCCATGATGTTTTGATTATTGTTGCCCTGTAGTACAAGCTAAATTCGGGGAGTGTGATACCTCCAGCATTGTTCTTTATTCTTAGGATTGCTTTGGCTGTTCGGGGTCTTTTGTAGTTCCAAACAAATCTGATGATTTTTTGTTCTATTTCTTTAAAAAATGCCGTTGGGATTTTGATGGGGATTGCATTAAATCTGTATATTGCTTTGGGTAATACGGCCATTTTAACTATGTTGATTCTTCCAAACCATGAGCATGGAATGTCTTTCCATTTCTTTGTGTCTTCTTCAATTTCTTTTAAAAATGTCTTATAGTTTTCAGCATATAGGTCTTTCACATCCTTGGTTACATTTATTCCTAGGTATTTTATTATTTTTGTTGCAATTGCAAAAGGAATTGCTTTTTTAATTTCTTTTTCTGAAATTCCATTGTTGTATATAGGAATGCAATGGACTTCTTTTGTACGTTGATTTTGTAGTCAGCAACTTTATTGTATTCGTCTATTGTTTCTAATAGCTTTTTGGTGGAGTCTTTAGGGTTTTCTATATATAGCATCATGTCATCTGCAAAAAGTGACAATTGAACTTCTTCATTCCTAACTTTGATGCCTTTTATTTTTTTCTCCTGCCTGATTGCTCTCGCGAGGACTTCCAACACTGTTGAAAAGCAGAGGTAATAGGGGACAGCCTTGTCGTGCTCTTAAATGTACAGCAAAGGGCTTCAGTTTTTCACTGTTAATTATGAGGGTTTGTCATCTATGACCTTTATTATGTTAAAGCATTTTTCCTTCTGTACCTATTTTATTAACTGTTTTAATCATAAATGTATGTTGATCTTGCCAAATGCCCTTTCTGCATCAATTGATATAATCATATGATTTCTGTCCTTTATTTTGTTTATGTTATGTATCACATTGATGGATTTGCGGATGTTGAACCATCCTTGTGCTCCTGGGATGAAGCCCACTTGGTCATGATGAATAATCTTTTTAATGCATTGTTGTATTCAATTTGCTAGAATTTTGTTTAGGATTTTTGCATCTGTATTCATCAGAGGTATTGGTCTGTAGTTTTCTTTTTTTCGTGTGCTATCCTTACCAGGTTTTGGTATCAGGGTAATGTTGGCCTCATAAAATGAGTTAGGGAGTACTGTCTTTACTTCAATTTTTTGGAAGAGTTTGAGTAGGACAGGTATTAGATCCTCTTCGAAGATTTGGTAGAATTCACTAGTGAAGCCATCTGGTCCGAGACTTTTGCTTTTGGGAAGGTTTTGGATGACTGATTCAATTTCCTTACTGGTGATCGGTCATTTTGATTTTCCAGTTCTTCATGATTCAGCATAGGAAAGCTATATGTTTCTAAGAACTTGTCCATTTCTTCTAGGTTATTGAATTTGGTGGTATATAGTCCTTCATTGTATGCTTCGATGATCCTTTGTATTTCTGTGGCATCCGTGATAACCTCCCCTTTCTTTTCTGACTTTGTTTATTAGTTTCTTTTCTCATTTTATCTTAGTGTGTCCAGCATGGGGTTTGTCAATTTTACTAATCTTTTCAAAGAACCAGCTCTTTGTCACATCATTTTATTTATTTATTTTTTTATTGTCTTTTTGGTCTCTATTTCATTTAGTTCTGCTCTGATTTTTATTATTTCCTTTCTACTATGACCTTGGGTTTCATTTGTTCTTCTTTTTCTACTTCTTTAAGGTGTAATGTGGGGTTATTTATTAGGGATTTTTCTTGTTTCTTGAGATAAGCTTGTAATAATATAAATTTCCCTCTTAAAACTGTTTTCGTTGCACCCCCCAAATTTTCGTAGGATCTATTTTCATTGTCATTTGTTTCTATGTATCTTTTGATCTCGCTTCTTATTTCTTCTTTGATCCAGTCGTTCTTTAAAAGGATGTTGTTTAATTGCCACATATTTGTGGTTTTTCCTGCTTTTTCTTTGCAGTTGATGTCCAATTTCAAAGCCTTGTGATCAGAGAATATGCTTGGTATGATTTCAATCTTAAATTTGCTGATGTTAGTTTTATGTCTCAATATATGGTCTATCCTTGAGAATGTTCCATGTACACTAGAAAAAAATGTATAGTCTGATGTTTTAGGATGAAGTGCTCTATAAATGTCAATTATGTCCATTTCATCTAATGTGTCATTTAGGGCTGCAATTTCTGTATTTATTTTTTGTTTGGATGACCTATCCATAGCTGTCAAGGATGCATTTAAGTCTCCTATTATAATTTGTTTTGTTCAACTTCTCCCTTTAGTTCTGTTAGTAGTTACTTGGTATATTTCAGTGCTCCTTGATTGCTGTCAGAAATATTGATGACTGTTATGTCTTCTTGTTGTATAGTCCCCTTTATCATTATGGAATGTCCATCTTTGTCTCATTGCTTTTTTTATCCTTAAGTCTGTTTCATAGGATATCAGTATGACTACACCTGATTTTCTCTGGATAGCATTTGCTTGGCGTGTCAATTTCCACCCATTCACTTTGAGTCTATGCTTGTCCTTGTAGCTGAGATGTGTCTCTTGGAGACAGCATATGGTTGGGTTTAGTTTTTTGATCAAATCTGCTACTCTGTGCCTTTTTATTGATGAGTTCAGGCTATTTACATTTATGGTGATTATTAATATGTGAGGATTTCCTATCATTCTATCTTTAGTTTTCTGGTAAGTCTGTGTCTGTATTGTTCCTTAGCCTTTTTGTTGTTGTCTATTATTTCTGTGTGGTGGTATTCTATGATGTTTCCCTCTGTTTCTTCTTTTATTACATTATATTTCAGTTCTGGATTTTTTTTTTTTTTTTGAGAGGTTACCATTAAGCTTATGTAAAAGGAATTTGATATTTAGAATATTCCATTTTCTTCAGCATGCTTACTTTCTCAATTCCCATTTTCCCGTTCAGGACTTTAGTCCCCCCTCCCCCTTTATGTTTTGGTTGCCACAAATTGTCCCTGTTGATGGTGGTCAAATAGCCTCCTTCAGTATTTCTTGTAGTGCAGATCATGTGTTAGAAAATTCCCTCAGCTTCTGTATGTCTGGAAAGGTGTTTATTCCTTCTTCATATCTAAAGGATATCTTTGCTGGATGTATTATTCTTGGCTCATTATTTCTCTCTTTCAATAGTTTGAATATTCCACTCCCTCCTGGTTTGTTGAACACCTCGCTTTTTAATATGTGTTGCTGTATTCGTCTTTTGGTAAATTTTATAGAATTTATATCAAGCACTCCAATATTCTCAAATGAGCTAGATTTTCATAGATGCACATGGCCTACAACAATATATGATGCACTCTATATGGTTTTATGCAGTCAAATTAAAATAAATCATTATCTAAAATATGCTATTTAAATATTCCCTTATGTGTTCAGAGTTCTCCAGAGGAACAGAACCAATAGTATGTATGCTTATCTATGTATCTATCTGTGTATCTACTTATGTATTTGTCTATCTATCTATCTATCTATCTATCTATCTATCTATCTATCTATCTATCATCATCTATTTATCTATCTGGAGAGACTGGCTTTAAGGAATTAGCTAAAGTGATTGTGGAGACTGACAATTCTGACATTTTCAGGGAGGGCAGCAGTCTGGAAATTCCAGTAAGAGTTGATGCTGCATTCTTAATCCCTAAACATTCTCTACACAGAATCTCTTGTTCAGAAACCTCAGACTTTTCTTCAACTTACTGGACAAGGCCCACCCACATTATGGCGGATCATCTGCTTTAGTCAAAGCCTGATTTCAATGTTAATCACATCTTAAAAAATACATTCACAGAAACATGTAGACTGGTGTTTGATCAAAGAGCTGAGCACCATAACTTAGCAAAATTGACACATAAAGTTAATCATTACAGTACACCATTTGTTAACTTGCCATAAATATATATCTTCTTACACCATAATTAATATCCAAATAAAGACAATAACAGGTCATGTTCCTGCCTATAGTGATACACTTGCCCTGCTTATACTGAAAATGCACTACCCCTTTCCCCAGAAGAGGTTGCAAAGTCCTTGGGTGATGTTCACTCTTCTCCTTGATGTCCTGGGACGTGAATTTAATGATGTAAACACATCTTATGTTACATGATAAAGTGATGAGAGGGAAGGAAATAGAGATATTGGCTATATGCACATGTACACACATACATATACACACAAAGACATATTCATAACAAAATAAGAAGGAAATATTCATAATAATTACAACCCTCCTTTCTACAACTAATTGCACGGTTGTAGCTATGATCTATAATTTTGTTTTTCGGATTCCCATTCTGTAGCCCCTTTATCCTCAATAAGCACCTTAGCTGGTCATTATTCTTTACCACGTGGGTGACAAACCTTTCTTCCTGAATAGTATGGGACATTAGTAGGCCTGCCAAACTTAGTACCTTGTAGATTTGTATTGACATTAATCACAGCTCACCATAGTTCTCAGGGATGGTTAAATGTTTGTGCCCACCTCTCTACCCACCAAATTCATATGAATTGAAGCCCTAACAGTCAATGTGATGATATCTAGAGGTGGGTCTTTGGAAAATAATTAAGTTCAGATGAGGTCATGAGGGGAGGGGTACACAAGATAGGATTAATATCCTCATAAGAAGGAGAGACCTGAGCTCTCTCCCTCTTCCCCAAGTGAAGACATAGCAAGAAGGTGGTTATGTGCAAGCCAGGAAGAGCGTTCTCAGCAGGAACCAACTCTGCCAGCACCTTGGTTCTGGACTTCCTAGTCTTCAGAACTATGAGAAATGAGATCTGTTGCTTAAGCCACCTAGCTTATGGCATTTTATCATAACTGCCTAAGCTAAGATAGGCACCACACTCTTCCTTCCCTCCATTGTTCAGCAGTCGTCTTATTTCTCTTGGTAGGCAAGCTGCATCATTCTAGCTGGCAGAGTAACTCTCTTCTTTGCCTATTGATTCGGAGGCATGAGGAACCCAAAGGGACCCAGGTAGCAGTTTTAACTTCCAGTTTAGTGGAATCACTGTTGTGTCTCCCAGTGGAAGCATTTTTCCTTTAGGAAATAAGACATTTAGACTAGTAGAACACTAGGTGGTGAGAACAAGAAGCAATAAATGTGCTCACGGATGATTAGGGGTAACACTGAGTAGAGTCCATCTTATTTATATCCCTTGATTCCTGGACCCATGAATCCTGGCTAAGTCAGACACTTCTCTCAAGAATCTCCTATTGGTGAACAATAGGTCCTGCTCTTCTGCACCGAAGATATTTAATAGTGATATATCCAGACATATGGGGGGTACATGACAAAGAATATATGGGAAGACAATTTATATAGATTTCTGCAAAGTTTGTATTACTGAAAACAATAATCCCTCAACAATTTCAGATAATTAGATGAAGTAAAATCAAATCAGTGTTAGATATGTTATATGTGGTCAGCTATGATATCCTTCACTTACAAGACTTATTTTCTAACAGGCTACTTTTCTTTTATGAACATCAGGGACATTTTTTTCATAAATAGTTTTCAAGCTTTTTTGCATTTGCCACAAAAGTAGGTATTTCTCTAACCAGATCTTATCACCTATAATGTATGTAAAACAGAATGCCACAGATACAGAAGTAAACTGGAAATAGAATGAGAAAGTCATTTTATACAATTCTCTGTTTTCCGGTAGCTCTAATATGTAAATTACATGTTAGAAAATTATGCTATCTTTATCTGTTTCTCTTCTAATTAAATTGATGTTGTTTCCATAAGAGGTTCAGTATATTTCTGATATCTTATTAAATCTAAAAACTCTACATGTTTATATCATATTGGAGTTGAGAAGGAATGAATATTGATCATATTTCTTACCCTAATTCAGAACCAATCAAGAAACAAACAGAAGATAAGGGTTGCAGACATAAAAATATGAATGTTATTAATGATGATATACAGGCGGGAGGACATGGCTAGGTACATAGGCTTCCTGTTCATTGGACACAAGGATTAGTCTTTGCACACAATTGCAGACATTGTGAGACAACTACAAGTTTCACTCCGCAAGGTGAGAATCTCCTCTTACAAAATCAACAGCATAACAGATTTATGAGGGCCTGTCATAGGAAAGAGGAAGTGTGGGGGGTTGGGGATGTAGAGTGGTTAGGGGTATTGATTTTGGTGGAGTTCTTCCTCCTGAAAACACAAAGAAGTAGGGAATAAGTGTTCACACAACCCTCTAATGCCCTTGTTTACTGCATCTTGCTTATGATGTCTTTTTGGAATTCTCGAGCACAGCTCTAATAGAGGACAGAAACCATAAGCAAGATGCAGTAAACAAACAGCGTTAGAGTGTTGAGTGAACACTCACTTGTTCGTACACTGTTTCTCATCTGAACAACACTGAGGACAGTATAGGGTTGGGTAATTCTCCTGCATGTTCTTTCACCTCCTGCTCCCTAGATAAATGTTGAATAAATTAAAAAGAGAAACTCTACTTCAAGTTTTAGTGAAACATTATCCTCTGAAAGGATCCTTCTTTGATTCTCTGTGATATTTATATGCAGGGTATATAACAGATTACTAGTTAACTGCATACGTCTGAAATGAATATCAAAAATGTATTGATATTTATTTCCTTATGAAATACGTTTTCTAGCATTACAAAACTGTTTAAGATTGTTTTGAGTCATATATATATATATATATATATATATATATATATAGTTTTACTTTGAAATATTTTATTTTAAAACAATTTGATTAATTTGATTGCATCCATTAATTTCCCCCAATTTTAATTAACTCCATTTGGATAGAAACTAGAAACTTGGCCAAGCAAATTAAAAAAAAATCCTACTAATTTAAATTTGGGCTTGACAAACATTTCTGTAAATCTTATCTTCCAATTAATTTAAATATAAACATTTATAATGAAGTGATAGTGATTGATATTGATTAGAATAATTGGGACACATTAATATTGCATTATATATTGTGTATCTATTCACTTGAAATTTAAAGCTGGTTGTTACTTGAGGAAAACAACATAGTATTTCCTTAAGAATATTTTAGGTTTAAAATAGTTAATAAAAAAATCAAAATAATACAGATTTATAAAATGACAAATGTTTAGAAAATGTTATTAAAATATTGCCTAAATTTGAAGCTTTAATTAATAGCTAGAGTTACTATCTCCCATTAACTTTCAAGGCTATACTAATTGTTTCTACATTTTATTAAGGCGTTGCACGCACTTTCATTTCCTGCTGTATTTCAGACCAAATACCTGGATTGACCCTCCTGCAGACATTGATTAAAATGTTTGGATAAATAACAACAAAAAAGACCTTGAATGAATTGTTTAACTGAAAATAAAATAAAGTGTGCTCAGCCCAAATCCAAGTTAGAGCAGGGTCTCTCTCAGAAGTTTCCAGGCTAATAACTAAACCCAAGAGATGCTGTTCAAGGTGAGTAGGCTACTCAAAATCTCCTGATGCTTCTTCCACAAGATTGACCCTCCCACAAGAGTGAATGAGAAATACAATGTCCTACGAACTCTGCACAACTAGAAGACGGATGAAAATTACTACATATTCTCAAAAATGAAAATGGGTGGATATAAATAAAATAATTTCTCCTGAGCATTTATATCCATAATCAAGTTTTGATATAGGTTTGTAGCATTAAGGAACTATTGCTACTATGCTCCCAAATTCTCAAGATCAGAATTTTATTGGGGTCCAAGAGTGGTCATCTAGGCCACCGAAAAAAAAACACATGCAAACCCTGTGTGAGAAGATTACCTCCACTCTAAGACTCAAAGAAATCAAACAAGCAGAATGTCAAGAAACAAGAATTTCATCATAAAAAATCAGAAAATACGTAAGACAAAACACAGAAATCATTAATGACAAAGAACATAATCAGGAATGTAAAACTTCAGGTACTATAATTATCCACCCACCAAAATCAATTATATATTTTTAATATGCTCAAGATTATAAAGAAGTCTTGAAAATGTGAGTAAATATTAGGCAATATTGAAAAACAAAATGCCTTGAAATAAAAATAATGAAATTAAAGTGTCATTTGATTATTCAATAGAATATTTGAACTGAGCTAAAGATAGAATTGATAATCTGGAAGAATCTAATTATATTATTGAGAAGAAAGTACCGATAAATAAAGGGATGAAAACAACTATCTAAAAGAGAGGTGAGACAGACATCTAAGTGAGAAGGTCTACAGTGAAACATACAGTAAGAGGAATGAATTATAGCTATGCCCAACAACTAGATACATCTGAAGTAAAAGTGAACAAAATATTGATTTAAAATAGCATATTAGAAGACAAGCTAAAATTCTGGTTTCACAAATTAAATATGGAGACTGCTTCATGGATGGTGTAGATGCCTGACCACTGCAGTGTACACCTGAAGGTGAAGCTGAATAATATTGAATGTCAACTATATATGGAGTACAGTTCAGCACAGGGAATAGAGTCAATGGAATTGTAACAGCTACATATATGACAGAGGGTAGTAGATTGGGGGAGGGGGGTTAGCACTTTGTGAAGGGTGTAAATGTCTAACTATTATATTGTTTTGTACACTTGAAACTAATAAAAAATTAATGAACATAGTATTTATGGATTAAAAAAAAAAAACTATGCAGCAGTAAAATTCTTCTGCATCCATCTTGTGATCTTGAAGCCATACACATGCAGACAAAATATATATGTATTGGAAAAAAAGGTGATGGCAAGCTGAGATTCCTAGTGGGTGCCATCTTTGTGCTGTCATCCTATTCCTGAACAGCCTGACCTCAGCCGCTTGGTTTTGTGAGACAAAATCCCTGTCGACCTCTAGTAGTTGAATTTTCTATCAGTCCCAGCAGAGAAACTCTGAAGATAAATCTTCCCACCAGCGTCATAAAAGCACTCCATTCACCCCTCCTTCACCGCTGAGTATTATCATTTAAAAAATATTCAGCTTTTCAATAACAGAGAAGTCTCATTTTAATTTAACTTGGATTTATTTGATTAGTATTGAAATTGAAAATGTCTTATATGCTTATCAGCTTTTTTTTTTTCTTTTTAAAGTTTTGGAGCATGATATTTACCCTCTTGTGTCTTCGAAATTCATAGGATCATTACTTTCAAAATGTGTTTTATGTGATAAAAAGCATTTAGCGATTTGCTGTTTATTTCAAATATTATCTATTAATTATATGTATTTCATTAGACACTCCAGGTAACAGATCTAAGGTGCTAGAAAGTTAAATTTAGGATTATCTTTTGTGTGTTACAGGCTGTTGGGTCTGTTCCTAATACTGGCGGCCCTATGAATGAGTGACGTCCACCATGTCCTGTCCTCATAGCCTGCTCAGCTCCTGTAGACTCATGCCTGTGGCTTCTTCTATGGAGTCAGTCCATCTCACATTTCGACTTCCTCTTTTCCTGCTGCCTTCTAGGTTTCCCAGAATCATTGTCTTTTCCAAAGAACCTGCCATGTGACGTGCTTGAAGTAACACAGTCTCAGTTTTGTCATTTTTGCCTCCAGCGATATTTCAGGCAGAATTGCTTTAGGACCTACCTGTTTGTCTTTTGGTGATCTGGAGTATCCGTAGAGATTTCTTCCAACACCAAATTTCAAGGGAACCAATTTTTTTTGTTTGTTTGTTTTTTCCTATCAGTCTTCTTCACTGTCCAACACTCGCATACATACATAGTAATTGGGAATATGAGGGTGTGAATCATCTTAGGCTTGGTCTCTAATGAAACATCTGTATTCTTAATGATCTTTCCTAATTCTTCCAGGGCTGGTCCTCTGAGTCTCAGCATTCTTTGAGTTCTTGGCTGCAGTCTACATTTGAATTGGTGACTGCACCAGGTAAGAAAAATCTTTAACAATTTCAAAATGTTCATTATTTATGTGTATTTCTTCCTACCCAAATATAAGATATTGATTTTCCCTGCAATCCTCCCACAGTCAACTGGCGTTTTCCACATATAAACATACCCGTATGGTTCATTGGGTTTTCCTACCTAGCATTATGCTATTTAATGTGTAAAATTTAGTCTTATTCCTGGTAAAGAAGGTGGTATTTTCATTTGTTTTGAAGTGATCGATAAAATATTAATGCAGTTTGGTAAGAATAGAACAAAACATATTAACATAGATTTTGCTGCAAAATAAGAGAGAGCTAAATTTAGAAAAAAATGTATCGTCTTTAAGTAAATATTTTATCAAAGCATACATAGTGGAAAATATGCATCTGTATTAATCTGTCTTCTACAAGTAAGTATGTCCTACAATGCCCTTCCCATGCTATTGCTCTAAATAAAATATATTCCACATCTCTGACAATTCCTTTCCATCCTTCCCAATGGAAATTAATTCCAAACTTGCTTTCCTATGAAGATTCTTTAACCAGCCTATTCATCTCATTATTTCTTCTCTACTCACAGATGTTTAATCTTTATAACCCTTATTTAATTATAATGACAAGATGAGTGTCATTTTTCCCCTATACTCCTACAATATTTAATCTAGTGCGCTGCATATAGCAGATCATCATAAAAGAGCTTGAATGTTATTCTATTAAAAACAAACAAACAAACAAACAAAAACAAACAAACAATGTTCTGGCAGAAGAACTTGGCAGTCTCTGCTTACCTGACCCTTATGACCTACGATTGGGCAGTCGTGATCTACTCAAGTCTGCCCAGGAGTCAGTTAAGCAGAATCTTATGTAAGATTGTACTACTTTGTCACAGTATTCTGTTATTAATCTGCTATCTAGCATGGCTAGCGAAATCAAATTAATCAATAGACAAGACCTGAACTAAATAAACAGGAGATATTTTAATATTCTTACCATATAAAACACATGTTGACACTAACGATCATGTGAATATTCTAAGATGCTTTCACTCCTTTGGGACTCTCTGAGTGAAAGAGCAAGCCATGCCACGTGAAGAATAACTAAACATAACTCTGTGTTTGTGACTGATGTTAGGTAGCAAGATAGTCAACATTTTCTCAGCATAAATATTTACTCGGATACTTCCTATGGATATACCCGTGGTTTAGGGCTCTGCTGATCCCAGAACTTGGCAGTGCTGAGCCTCTATGCCTGTGGATGACAGGCTATTACTAGTGACAGGTGCACTGCCTCCGACGAGCAGGACTGCCAGGTAGAATGCTCAGCATGGAGTCAGTTTTCAAATGGAAGCGCTTATTACATTTATCTAGGAAGTTTTCCCTCAATGTCACTGCTGACAGTCACAGTGAATGAAGAGGACATTTACTTTATTTGGTGGAGGCTGCAGATACAGAGCAGTTTTAGGATCTCTTCTAACCATAATAATTTGACCAGTGAAGAGGCAGAATCCGATGAGATGCTAATTGTGCAGCAAACAGAGACATGTGAAAAGGGAAAGAAACGAATACACACTTGTACAAATTGAAAGATAATGTTAGCTGATGAAGTGACTACTGCTCAAGAATCTCCTTAGGAAAATAGTATACAAAAATGAAGGAGAATGGGACCAAGAGCTGATTGGAATTGTTGGAATGAACTCACCCAGACTGCTGGGCTGAATATCCCTCTGATTTCTTGTGGATTCCCTGGGTTAGTGGCTCCTCAGCACCAATGTCTGTCTCAACAACAGGAATCACACAGCTGCAGTGTTATATGAAGTTCAAATGCTCTGTTCCACCAGAATGGAAGCAATACGGGGCTGCGAGCTAAAACGTGTACTGAGTTGGCTGCTACGTGTGAAGAAGACAGGATGTATAATTCCCTCTATGTGCATTGAGGCCATTACATATTTCATCGACACAGTTGAAGAGTTTCAAAATGTGAGCATCAAAAAATGAAATTACGAATGCCAGCGTCAGTATACAATTTTCAGTCATGGAAAATGGAATGCCCTCCCACCCAGGAGAAAAGAGACGAAAGTATGCTGCATCAAATGGCTATGTATTACACAAACACAAATGACTATGGTGAGTCTGGTTAATTATGCATACTTCCCACGCCCCAGTTCTGGATGCTGAATGAAGGACTTTGAAGGTGAGGGGTTGTTCTGGAAAAAATCTGTAGATATTCTGCAAGACGCTTCAAGTCTGGGCCAGAATCCCCTTCTGTGGTGAAATTCTTTCAGTAACATGGCTACTGTACTATTGTGGCTTCAGGCCGTGATACGGTGACTTGGCTTTGCTGACATGATTTCTTAGATTTTAAAAATGAAGATTATCTTGGAGACAGTTTTTACAGAATCAGATTGCTGATTATTGTAAAGCTATGAGATTCCTTAACACTTGTTGCTAATAAACATTAATTTAAATACTTCGTACTGTTTGTGGCAAACTAATATTTAGTCACATTTACTTTTACTGAATGTGTGGGCATGTCATTCGAATTCCTTGAAATACATTAATTTTTATGCACTAGAAACTCTTTTTATTGAAATGTTTGCTTGTCTACATGTACTGAAGCTAACTGTGTAGGAATTTATTAAAATTTATTATATTTTGCTTCTTCCTTTGTATGAATGTTTACTCATATTTACCTTGTCTGCATGTGCTGTATAGAAATTCATTCAAATTTATTGCATATGATGTCTTGCTTTCTAGTTACCATCATTACTCAAATATATTACAGTGTTAGCTTATACAGGGTTTTGTAACCTAGTATTTGCCAGTATACAACTACATGTACTACTTCTGACTTTATATCTTTAATTATTTTTCAGTGCCTGTGTAATACTAATGTTTATATGAAACTGATGCTTTACTATATGATTCCATTGTATATTTTACTTACGTCAACAAAACATGTTTTTAAAGTAAAATTACTTTCAAAACCTGTTGAAAAAATGCTGAAGGTTTTTTTTTTTTTTTTTTTTTTTACCAGAAATTCCCCTATACATATTCCCTATAAATATATTTTAGTAATTTTTTATGCCTACATGCTGTTAATGCTGGGAAATATAGAGGTTTCTGAGAACATAAAAAAAAGATTCTCCTAAAAAAACAACAACAACAACGAATAGTGAGAAAGCATTTTTTTAGGGTGCGTCATCATGTACCTATCCCAAACATTGTGGCCTCTTGGGAACTAGAGCTGTTGTACAAATGTGAGAATCCCCAAAGTGGAGAGATTACAGCTGTTCCCTGCCACACTTCCAGGATGGCTGCCTTCACATTACAGTGAATAAGGTCTGAATGACCAAAAGAGAACTCAGCATAGGGGCTGAAAAAGAAACACAAAGAAGAGTCTTCAAGATTCTCATAGACTTAGCAGCTAAGGTTTTGTTTTATGACAGAAACTGGGGATGTTTTATGATATTATTTGTGCCTACAATCACAGCTCATATTTACATGACAAACCCAAATATTATGAGTATTTAACATATGGTAGCATTTGTGATTACCAGTCATTAGTTATATCATCATTAATCTACTATCAATTCATAAACTCTGAGTTGACTGTCGTACCCCATTCTCTCTTACCTCCGTATTCATTAAGCCAACAAAGTCTGGTGTTTATCATTTGGTACCCTTGTTCTTTTATTTTTCCACATATTTATCAAATCCAACACCCCTTATTCTTAGCATTCTTATGTATAATGCTATTTTAATCCTATATTATCTTTTACGTTGACTTCCGCAGGTTCTTTTTACTTTATCTCCTATACGTATATAAACTCTTTACCTCTTAACTATCCTCCTCAAAACCAGCCTTTATTTATTTGGGTTTTAGGACCTGTCGGAGATTTAAAATTAGACTTTGGTGGAAATCTCTTTGGGTGATGATTGTATTTTCCTCTTTTGCACCATTAGAATCCATCTCTATACAGTCATTTTGGGAGCTTTCCTCATGCTATTTCCTTCTATCCAAACACAGGCCCCCTTCCCCCCATACACCTCCACACACATCAAAGCAAAACAAATAAAACAATGAAACATATTTATATTTAATGGTTTCATGGGAAAACGTTTCTTCATTATTTGGGCAGTTATCGTATTGTTCCCACTCACATTCCTAAGCTTCCCTTCCACTATGACATTTCCCATGCTGTATACAAGACCTAGATTGAATTGTTTTCCCTCGTGACCATGCTTTTCATTTTGTTATGCTTTTCATGTGCACTTTCCCTTCTTTCCATTCTTGTCTTTTAAAATTTACTCACTTTAAACCCAAACTGAAAGTTCAATTCTGCTATAAACAAACATAAAGAGTGGGGAAAATTAGAAATTATTATCTCCTCTGAACTCTACACATCCTTTCTGTGCCCTAACTATGGCGCATCAACTATTTTCTGATACTATAATTTTAGTATATCTTATGTCCCTTTCTACATCACAAGCCTAAGAAGCACAGGTTTTTGTGACATTTTATTTTCTTAACCATATCTTGTGTGCAATGGACATCTCATAAGTATTCATTTACTAAATGAAATATGGTCACTAAAAAGCATTCTGAACTGTAAATATGCATTCTGATGAGCTCTCAGATAGACCGGCATAAACTATTAGTTGATTTCCCAGTTTACTGTCATTTATCTAATTGACTAACTAATGATTGAAAATATCTGATGTGAGAAGATACGTCTTCTGGAAATAATACTATAGTAATGTCATCCTTAAATATAGCCACATAGTTTGCAGTCACTAAGGCTTGCGAATCTCCTAGAGCCTCATATTGAAAACTAATAACTAATCTTTGTGAATATTTAAAAATCATTTTTCTGATAATACTTATGATGCTATCCTAAAACATTGGGTGATAAGATCAATATAAGTGTCTCTAAGTAGACGCAGAATTACTTTTAAAATAGCTTATTCCATAAAAGATTGGAAAACATTCAAACAAGGCCCAGAATACTCTATTTCAACTGTTTTTCTGTTCCCAGATGTTTTCACAAATATTACGTCAGAAGACCTAACTTGCAAAGATGTTTATGAGGTGTGATTAGAGTAGAGATACCGGTCTCCTTGTCATGCTTAGTTAATATTCACTGCAGTTACGAGCTCTGCTTCCAAAATGAAAGCATAGGTAAGGGGATCCAAATTATGATTACTTTGTGATTTTTCCCCTTGACCTCCAGACCCCTCTTCCATCAGAAGAGGTTGGTGAAAAAGATTCAAACCAAACCTCTTAGACATTATGCTAGATATCCTGGAGTAAAAGATTAAATTGCAAACTTCTCAGAGGAAAATATGAGGTTGGCGCAAAAGCAATCTTGGTTATTGCAATTATTAACCTTTTAAACCACACTAACTTTTGCACCAACCTAACAGAAAGTGAGACAGTAACTCCACTTAACTGAAATTAAACAGAACAAATAAAGAAAAAACAACAACGTCCTACCCTGGGCACTTAGGGTAGAGAAATGTAAATGTATAGGGGCCTGTGCACTGAATAATATGAACGACACTCAGTTACAATACAGGTTCTGTGTGGTATAACTAAGAAGTTCCTCCCATAAAGTGGGATCCCAAGCCTCACTAAAGAATCATATGTGCCAGGAATGACATGGAAAGAACAGACAGAGGGACTTAAAGTCACTCTGAACAATCACGTTTATTTTGGCAATAAGCCAGAGCAGATGAAAATGTTTAAAGATCCTATCTAATGTTGTGGTGATATGTAAATTCCAGGCCTTTGCACTGCTCTGCTAAGGGATGACTCGAAATATCTCCCCAAACCAACCATCATCAAAATATACCTCATTTGTGAAAATTTAGGACAGTTGATATTTCTTGTGCATCTGAGAAAAAGGCTGAGATTCAATGACTTATGAGAATATTATATAGTCTAATTTTTCATTTACTCTGTGGAGCTCAAAGCACCATTCAGGGCCTAATGAATATTTTTCCTATAAATAAATGATCATGAGTTTTATTAACTTGGATAATGATCTAAATTACACCCAATAAAACAATATGAAACCAAATTATAAAGTGAAATTATATTATTTTGAGCGGGTCACGTGCGACTTAAAAGCTACCAAAATGCAACAGTAATTTGAAGATCAAGTTTCAAAACAATTATATTACAAGAAACTTTGTCAATATAATAGGATCGTTTGAAAAACAATTGCTTTTATAATATGTGTCATATTTGCATAATGTTTTCTACTACTTATAATAAATAATAATGTGGAATTTTTCACCAATATGGCAAAAGTATTTTAAGCTATTTGATTTCTATGACATTCTCTTTACCAAATGGATATTAACCTATATCACACAAATAAAGTAAATATATAAATATCCAAAGCAAAAATAGCCGTATAATAATCTCTCAATCATTCCAGTAAAAACCCACAAATGATGATAGGTCTCTAATACTGGAGGTTATAATGTCTAATGGTCTCTTAAGCAAAGATTTTTCAAATGTTTCTATTTTCTTTCACACACTAGTCCTAATAAACATTTATTTAATGCATTACATTTTGTAAGGTATTATGGTTTATGGTATATGCTTCCATTTAATCTTTTCAAATATACAGTTTTCATAAACCTCAACTTTGAAATTACAGCTCAGTGACTAATGAATAGCTTGATTCTGTGTCTCAAACACATCTTCATTTCCATATCCCATGATTTTCCCTACATATTAGAGTACACTCTTGTCAATGAATAAGGTCCAGCATAAAAAATCTATGTAAAGCTATTTGGCTTTCTCTTTAATATATATTTTTATACGTACTAGTAAATTTGACATCATAATGGCACGAGACAAAATGAAGTTTTAACATGTCTAAACAATTGCTTAAAATGAGTAATCATAATTCTAGATGGCCACAGAAAGTCCTAAGTATAACAGGCAATAGCGTAGATTTTCATAGGCTCAATCTAAACTACTGGTTAATAACATGTCCTGATCAATTTGGGAGTGTTAACATGTTTAATTTTATCACTTACCTATTCTTATGGAACAATTTCATTTTTCAGTAAGCAAGGCCATCAATTGTATTTATTTATGATTGCTGGGTTAAACTATCACTTATCTGAGTCCAAACAACCTAACCTGCTCATGAGTATTTTTCTCAAAATAGTGAGAAATAGTGGTCAGGATGATAGGATGGTGTTTATGTGAATAAATATGAGGCAAGAACATACGTATAGGTCATTTTCTTTTCCTCCTTGTTGATAGCAGTGGGTAACAGACAAGGCTAAACAAGAAGATAAAAGAACAGAGTGGGGAAAGCAATATAAGAACAAAGATAAATGGGTAATGGAAATGTCTAAGATGAACAGCATTAGAAGGCATTGTTTTAAAAAGGAAAGTGAGGAGATAAAAAAATAAATTGCCGAATAAGAAGACAAGGAAGCAGCAGAGGAGAAGGGGAGTTAGAAAGAAAAGGAAAACAGGAAAATAGATTAGAAGGGAAAACAGGAGTGAGAATAAATAAAGGCTTGAGTTAAACAGAAATAAAGGAGAAGTTGTTATTATTATTATTATTATTATTATTATTATTATTTTAAGTGGAAGAAACAATAGACATGAAGGACAAACCAAAATGGACTTACAAAAAAAAAAAAAAGGAAAAAAAGAAAAAAGAGAGAGAGAGAGAGAGAGAGAGAGAGAGAGAGAGAGAGAGAGAGAGAGAGAGAGATAGGAGGCCAAAAAAACCAAACCAAAACAAAACAAACATAAAAATGAGTAAGTTACCGGAAAATGAAAAGAGAACCCAGACAAAGAAATACATGAAGTTAACAAGAGAACAGTCAGTTTGCAGAAAGAAAAAGGTGCAATTGTTCCCGGGGGATGCTGACACAGGCATTAGTTGCAGTTAGCCCATTAGAGCAGGTTTAACAGGAAAAGAGAACAAGTCACATAACAAATATTTCTACTTTATGTCTTTCATAATAGACCCAGCCTTGTCAGAATACCCTGAGAGGAAATTAAATTAGATGATTTCATTGGAAAGTGATGCAGAGGCAACAAGCAGAGTTTAGAACCGCAGCTCCAGGACCTACTAGGGTGTCAGAAAATATACACACATTTTAAGAAGGGAAAATATTGCATTAAAATTGTAATACTCAATGTATACCAATAACAAAAGATGAATACAAGATATATGTATACATTTTTTTGGCTCCCCCAGTATATGTGCAAACGTACACACACACAAGTATATGGAAATAACATATTTCAACTTAAGATTTTTACCTTGTTTCCCTTTAAAAGAAAATATCCCTATCTTCCAGAAATAGAGTAGAAGGCACATGAAATTTTAGAGATCATATCAAAATTATTTTTATGTTAATTAACAGGATGGAGAATTCAGATGGAAAGATGAATTAATAGAGATATGTAATTTATTGCTTGTGTATATTGATGCATAAAACATTGTAAAATAAGTATTATAACTGTATTACTGGGCCAGATCATCAAAAGAAGTCTGTATTTAAAAATTGTTCTTAGAATATTTTTAAAAATTAAATGATATTCATTTCATATTTTGAAAAACAACTAAAAAGTGTTCTTTAACCAATTGGAAATTATAAATGCAGGTATTTGAAAAGTCAATTGAAAAATATTATGCTAATTCTCAATTATATTGAGATATAAAAATTGTTTTAATGAAGAGCATATACCAACCATGTCAGCGATCAATGACCCATGTAAGTAGCAATGATTTATGATTTACTTACCACACACTTTGTTCCTGACATTGTATTAAGTGTGTAGCACACATTATCCCATCATTCCCCTCTTCTCCTTATAATCATGGGGAACAGCAGCATACCGTTCTTTAAAGATTATAAAACCAAGGCTCAGAGAAGCTTTGTAACAGCTAATGATTTAGTTCAGGAGAGGCAGACTCAATATTGGAATCCACCAAGGTTTCTCGGCCTGAGCACGACTGCTATGTCAGACTGGATAACGATTTGTTGTGGGCAACTGTCATGAGCCATGTAGGATGTTTCGCAGCATCCCTGACCTGTATTTACCAGAAGCAAGTAGCAACCGTATGTCCCTACCCCAAACTGTAACAACCAAAAGTGTCTCAAGACATTGTCTGAAGTCTGCAGCAGCACATGATAGGCTCATTTGAGAACCACCTGTGTACTTTTCTATGACTCAAAAAAAAAAAAGTTCATAATGAATACACTATATGGTTTCTTAATCAAAGTTTGCTGGTAATCAGAGACAACCAGTCCTGGTGTGTGTGTGTGTGTGGGGGGGGTGAGCATTGACACACCATCTGTAAGGAACAAGGAACAGCTATGTATGGATCAGGTATAAGCTATGTGTCAACCGAACGAATATATGTAGCCGTGTATTATACGGACTTTGTCCTGTAGGCGGCATTTGCAATATTTTAAATTGTGTAATTTGCACTCAGATTAAAGAACCATTAAACAGGAAATCCAGGGAATGAGAATATAGTCTTTTGAATCAGAGTCAAGGATTTGATCACTGGTATTCTCTCCTACAAACTGCGATTTTAGGGAAGCTGATTTGACTCGCAGTTTGCTCATCTATAAAGTGAATATAATAATATCCTGTTCATAAGGTTGATATGAGAAATATAAGGCACAGTGTATTTAATGTTTCTGGAAAATAATGAATGTTCAAAAACTTACAGTGTTTATTATCATGATTTGTGGATGACTGAAAAAATTTCCAGAAGTTTAGCACAGAAGAAGCAACTCATAATATTGTGATTATATGTTTCATAGTTCCAGAATAATTTTCAAATCCTTCACTATTCAGAGCACAAATAATGCATTAAAGGATATAAGGGCTTAGGTGAGAATTCCCTATGACCCCTTCCCCGATAATTTAATTTTTAAACTCCATAAAAGTAAGTAAGTACAGCATTGTAGACAAAGATACTTGTAAAACAAAACCTTAGGAATGACGGTGAAATATAATGGAGAATTGTACAAAAGTAATTGCAATTCAAAAGGTTAAAAATAATTGCAAAAACCTCAATTACTTTTGCATCAAAGTAACAAAATGTCTTTAAAAATGCTATAAGAGACATTTTCTTAATATAGTGAACTTGATTAACTAAAATTTGTATCAGTAAAACTACATGCTGTCCTTATATTTGTAAATTTTCATTTTTTTTTTTTGGTAGTCATTTTAGTAGCTATGCTTTTTCTGTAGGGATCCAAATTGCTAGCCAGCACATAGGGACACAGCTGCCAATGAAAAATTTCAAAAGCAACCAATTCTCAAACTTAGTATCCCTTCATAATTCTAAATTATTTCAAGAATGAAGGAGCAGTGCAAAAAGTATTATCTAACATAGGGTCATAAAATTGTACTATCTAATCAGATATAGGAAAGAAATCTCAGGGGCTATGTATGTGTGTATGTGTGTATGTCTCTCTCTCTCTCTCTCTCTCTCTCTCTCTCTCTCTCTCTCTCTCTCTCTCTCTCTCTCTCTCTCTCTCTCTCTCTCTCTCTCTCTCCTATCATTCTGTCTCCCTGTTAGTCAGCTAGCTAGCTTTCTCACTTTCATCTCTCCCTTTTAACTAGCTAGATATGCATGACTAAGCATCAGTCTATAACTTCTCACTAGCTTTTGATTAGCCATAGATTTTGTAGCTCTTTCTTTTCCAAACCATTTAAAACAAAACAAAACAAAACAAAACGCTCAGAAGTAGGCATGAATGTGTGATACTACAATGACTTCTTCTTAGCCAACATTAACCTCAAAAACATGCTTTGCTCAAAAAGTCTATTAATGTTAAACTGCTTAAATAAAACCAACTTGATGAGGAGGCCTGTAATAGCTGGGATAAGCTATGTGGTTGAAAATGGGGACCAATTTTCATGGCTTCAGACACTCCTAATCCCCTATTTTAGAACGTCTCGTCAGTGTAAATAAGTCTGAAATTGAAAGTGCTCAATTTGATCTATCATATTAGACTGAGTGGCCTGAATAATGTATTCTCTTCTACCATGCAGAGCAGTCATATTCTCAACGCTTCAAGTGCCCTCAGTGGCCAAAATGTAGGTGTCCCTGTGATCTTCCAATTGACTTGTGTTACATTTCAGTAGTTATTCTTCCATAAGTTAAACAACTGCACTTTCTGCCCCACATTTACGGGATCCACATTAGGTGCTGTCACAGAGGGGAAGGGTTACATTTCCAACACTTATTTAAACTAAGTGGCGATCAATACTACTGCTGTCCTCTTGTGTAAATGAAGGAAATGACATGTGTAACATATGACAGCATCCCAGGATGCAGACTGTTTTAGAAATACATTATAAAAGTACAGACAGGCAAAATGACACAAATCATCACATCACATCAGAATCTAAAAATATTCAAGTAGGTTGGAGAACTTAAATTCATTTTCTCTGACTATATAGTATTAAGGACAGTCTTTTAAGAACACAGGTCTGTCAACTAAATTAAGAACAGTGCAAATACAATTTTAAGTTAATGTAATGTTCAAGGACGGAGTCTATGCAGGAATATTAGTCAGAAGGGCTTTCTCCACCTAAGCCCCAGTGTAGGGAAGAGAATAGCTTGCCCAATTGATGCCATTATCTGTTTGCCTGCCAAGTATAATCCTATGGCAGAGATGTGTACCTTAGCCTTTCAGAGTCTGACATTCTACCTCTGAATTGCATTATTAATGGCACACACTATTCTCAAATTCTGGTATCACCAAACCAAGTCATGAGAGTTTGACTTTTCATGTATCTTATCAGAATAGAGTAGGCTGGTCAGGCTGAAGACCCCTGCCCCCCGCCCCAGTCTCTGAAATGTTATATCTATCGTTGGAAAAGTTAATATTTTTGTTTTATTCATTAGTTTACTTCTATTTATTCTGTTAGCTGAATCAATGCTCTTGACTCATGACTGCTCATTATCTTGTGGGCACCTAGCTAAATGAATGTTTAGAATGTCTATCTTTGAATTTCTACATTAGCAATATGCACTTGTAGAACAATACATTTAGAAAACATTTCCCCTTGTGGATTTATTAGTTTAGAGAATTTCAGTAGTGCAGGAGATTGCTACAAATTGTAGTCCAACCATGATGCTATTCAACATAGGGACATCCTTGAATGTTCTCAGAAAATTGAAGAAGTGAATTGCGGTTTATGTGAAATGACCCAAGTCTTAATTATAATGTCGTTCTGAAAACCGATGAATTATTATGTATATAGACTAGGAAATATTAAATAAAGTGATATAGAATTGGTGTTTCACTTAGCATAATGCCCTACAGGTTGTCACTAATGGTAGTACTGTTTTCTTTTTAAAGGATGAAATATATTCCATGATTTATGTTACATTTTCTTTATCCATTCATCCATCAATGAACATTTAGGTTGTTTCCATATCATAACTATTGTGAATAATATTGAAATACACACGGAGCACAGATATCTCTTGAAGATACTGATTTCATTTCCTGGAAAATATACCCAGAAGTGTAATTGCTGTATCATAATGCAATTTTATTTTTAATTTTTTTGAGGAAATTTCATACTGTTTTCTGTAATGGCTATACCAATTTACATTTCCATAATATCTGGAGGGTATTATGCTAAGTGAAATAAGCCAGATGCAGAAGGACACATATTACATAATTTCACTTATATGTAGAATCTAAAATAGACTCACAGAAACAGAGAGTAGAATGGTGGTTACCAAGGGCCTGGGGGCGGGGAAACGGGAAGGTGTTAGTCAAGGAATACAATTTCACTTATCCAAGATGAATGAGTTCTGGATATGTAATGTAGAATAATGTGACTCTAATTAGCAATACTGTATTACATGCTTGACATTTTCAAAGAGGGTAGAACTTAAGTATCCCCATAACAAACAAAAAAGTTAACTATGTGAAGTCATGGCTATGTGATTGTGGTGAATATTTTCACAACATATGCATATATCAAATTGTTAAATTGTACATCTTAAATATACACAAATTTGATTGTTAACTGCATCTCGATAAAACTGGAAAAACAAACAAACAAATATTGTTGCAAGTTGGTTTTCTGGATAAGAAATATAACTGAATGTAATGGATTAAAAAAATGATCCAACTATAACTTTTTGTGTGTTAACTCTTTTAATCCTAACAATCCTAACAAGTCTAAGTTGTACATACTTTTATCATCCCTCATCCCACTTTACACCTGAGGAAAATGAAGCATAGATATTAAAAAATGTCATGTTTGGAATCCCAAAGTGTGATTCATATTATCATAATTATGCTAATCCATAACTCACTGTCTTCAGAAGCAGAGCTATCTATGCATGACATTGAGGGAAATAATTAGAAATTTCACGTAACAGAAAAATCATACACATGAACTAGAATGATAGAATATGAAACCAGAAAGCAGATTGTGACAAACTGTTGATATACCTTGCCTGACATGATAAATAACTTGATGTTTTTCTTTTAGGGTAATATGGAATCAGTGTTGCATCTTAAGGGAACCAAGGGAAAATGGAGTTATAATTTTTAATTGAAAAATATTTGGGTATTACAGAATGTTAGAAAACAGGAAAAATCATTAGTTCCGCTAGGCTAAACAAGCTAATATTTTATTTTGTATGCCTCCCATTTCAGTACTTTTTATTACGCTTATGCATTTTTGCTAAATCACCATCATAATGCACATTCATATTCTATTATAATGCTTCTTTTCATTTAATATATTATATTCTTTTCTCTCAATAGTGCTTCATGATTTTTCTAATTACCATTTCTAACAGGCATATAGTTTTTCATTAGGAAGATGTACCATAATTTACAATTTAATTAACCATTCTTCTACATGAACATTTCAATTCTTCCAATAGTATTACATTCTATGTAATGCTTATATGTCATTGTGCATAAAACTTCCACATATTTTTATTAGAATTCCAATGTAGTAATACCAGGTCAAACTATATGAACTCTCTGTGGGCACATGATATATGCAGATGCTGATTTTTTCCCTCTAAAATTTGTATCATTTTTCACAGCGACTGATTTCCCCCCACAACTTTGTCAACAAGTGCAGGTTTGTTTGTTTTTTTAAAGTTAATCATAGGAATGTGGAGGAGGACTCTCTGAAGAGAGGGCAGTGAATGGGGCAATAAATTATTCAGAGCCAATGTTAAAAATCTAACAAAATGGAGGAAACTGGTGGTGGAGTTCATGGGAATACTAATAGTTTTAGCTCAACCATTTTTAATCACTTTCCATGTTCCAGACATGTTATGCTCTAAATTCCAAATGCTTTATAATAATTATCCAATTTAGCCAACAAAAACACAACCTTAGTGTTATAAATCCTATTTCGGTGGCGGCTTGGAGGCTTTGAAACACAGAGATGTTAACTAACTAGATAAGGTAAACAATTTCTGAGTTGCAGATTTGGGATGTAAAGAGTTATTAAATGAGGAACCAAGGGAAAAGCATAGCCATTTTTTCTGACATGAGTTCATTTTTCTCCCATTATACCATGCTGTATTATTTTTCAGTCCCAGCTAAGAATGTCACTGCAACCTATATGGGAAGGATTTTTGTATTAAAATGGAATTATAATCTCTTAGCATTTATTTAATTTTCCTCTAGTAAAATTATAATGTACTCCAAAAAGATAGCTCATTTTGGTCTTCTATACCAACAAACTCTCTGTTGGTATAAAACAATTATTATTGATCTGATTTTGGCCGCTGTTTGCATCTCCAAACTTGATTTTTACTACTCTACACCTAAATCTTCAGAAAAATCGATCTCCACGTGTATCAGAAGCATATTGTACTAACTCTGATTCCTTGAGTGTTTTAGTTAAACCTTTCAAAATACTTTTTTTTATTAATTTATTTATATTTAAAATTGCTTCATCTTTTAACATATAGCTTCAAGAATCTGTATTCTTCACATTCTTCCTTCCTACCTCCATCCCCTTTCATTTTCCCTCTCTTCGAATTTTTTATTCTTGTATTCAACAGCATTCTTAATTAAGGACCTGTTGTATTGGTACTTCCTAGACTACTGAATGGAAAGTAATTATTGTCTGAGCTCCCCTTTCTTTTTTTTTTTTACCTTACATTTTAACACATAATTATATAATGTTTACATTTGATAAAATGTTCAAACTTTAACAGGTTTTTTTTTTTTTTTTTTCAAATAGTTTGAAATTTCCAGAAGAATAATGCAGGCTTTATTTTTGTTATATATTGAAAATCCTAGCAAAAAAAAACATTGTAAAATATTTTAAAAAATACCAAGTTCTCATTAATTGGTTGCCTGCCTGGCCATATATTATACTTCAGTTTTTTTTTTTTTTTAATCTGTCATATTTAGATTTTTTAAGGTATTAAAGCTAATATATAACCAAAGATAAGTACACATGTCATATTACTTTATGTTATTAAAAGGAAAAAGGAAGCTTTTGCTAAGGAACTGAACTATTTTATACACATAAAATGCATGTATATATAATCTACATGTTATAGGCATGTTATATATAATAAATGCTAATTAATACAAGTATATCTTGTGTGTATATGTATGTTTGTGTGCATTTGAGATACCTGGAGAAGTTATCTTTGTTACATTCATTTGAGAAGAGAATCTAAAATTTTTAAAAGTTATGAAATCTCTGCCTAGCCTATATGCAATATCAATTTAAATTATATATGTATGTATGTGTGTGTGTATATATATATATATATATACACACACACACACACACACACACACACTGAAAATATTATATTTCCTCTACTATTGTGTTTATCCTTTCTTTTCTAATGCAACACCATTTTAATGGACAATATACTTTGTGATCTTTAGAAGTTCCTTTAAAGAATAAACAACTCCAGTCTCATGACATAAGCTACCCTAGAGAACAATTTTATAACAGTGTAATTCTTTTCTATACCCATGCCTCAACGCATTGTCAATTTATGGCCACACAGGGGACACCTCCTCTTATTTCAGACTTTCGTCTTCCTAGAAGGTACTAAGAACTATTAGGTCCATTCTTGAGTATAAATCTGTACAGGTTTTGAGTATAATAGTATTATGTCATGCTTTTAATTTTTATTGGGGTCATTCAAATAATATCAATAGTTGTTATGAAAGAAACACGCTAGTTTTATGGAATGTTTGCTGCTTGTTGAAGACTTGTTCTTAGTATTTGAACTTTTGACGCTGGAGTCACTATTTGTTTTTTCTTTTCAAATTGATTACTCAGTTTGAATTGAGACACTTTTTCTATCTGTCTTAGAACTTTAGGTAATTATGGACAATATCATATGATCACATTTTTTGGGTACAAAGTAACATAAAAATTACATGTCCTTTTCTATGTGAATGAAAGTCTTTGATTGACAGAAGTGCCTGTGGCTGCAAATAACAGGCTTTATTGAGTTCCAGAGAACAGGTCACTTTCCTCAATTGATTTACATAATGGACATGTTTCTTATGGAAATGGCATATACAAATAATAAAAACTGGGAGTTCTCTTTGAATATACTATATACAGTAAGAAGAATAGATGATACAGCACTGTATACAGTGTTTTGTGGTGTAAAATAAATGCAGTGTGATATTCATTTTATATGAATCATGTTTAGTGTTCATTAGTTTAAGGAAGTATATTCCTTTGCCATCTCTATATATGTATACTTGTGTTGACATTTCTAATGGGGCAAAATAGTTTTCCCTCTGATTGCTTTCATTTCCCTGAAGATTAGATTTAAAATACTCCAAGATCAACCTTCTGTTCTAAACTTGAATTTGTACTTCTTAACTGCATTGTGTGTTCAACATGGTATGTGTAATTTAATTACATTTGCGACTTGCAAATCATGGTGTAGTTCAGCTATTGCATCGATATGAAGGGATGAGTTGGTAATTATACAGCCAGAAAAGGAATGTTTTACAATTTGATTTCACATTACCAAAATATATGTCTTACTATAAAAATATCATAGGTGTGTATGTGGGTATGGGTGACTTTACACACACACACACACACACACACACACACACTCACACACACACACACACATACACACACATGCTCACACACACAAATTCATGTGCCACATGTCTTATTACATATACACTTGCATGTATAGATGTATACGTGTCTATGTTTATAAGTAATACATATTATATATTCACAAACATATGCATTATATTGCTGTTTGTTTTTTATTTGTATGCATAAATGGTACAGCACTGTTTCTGAAGAACTTTTAAGGGGGAAATATTACTAGGATAAAAAAATAAACATTTAAAACCTATGTATCTAATTCCGAATAAAAGTATGTGTTCCTCAGAGAAACGCACAAAATTCTAATTAACCTGTGAGGAAGCTGAATTCTAATAGTAATGTTATATCCAATATCCGCTTTAGCATTAATCATTGATTTAAAGGAATACAATGATTTTTGATTAAATACTAGATTACCAGGAATAGACCCCAGCAATTAGATCACAGCAAACAGAAAAGTTGACAATAAAGACTACAAAGGGCTGTAACAGGACCTGGACAGGAACACTGATCTCAATGTAGGAATTTCAAATCTTTTTTCTTTTTTCTTTTTTTTTTTTTATATACTGACTCTCCTACTGAGTTTCTACTAGGAGGTAGGCAATTAATTTCCAACCCATTTCCACAGTAAATATATATAATGGACATGTAATAGATCCCTGTATTTCTAGCCTGTGTATTTCCTATATGTCTGATTTATTCATGTGGGTCTCACCCTCTGTATTTCTTCTGGATTTAAGTTTAATCATGAAGGAATATTTACTCTTTGTCAAGAGCTCAGCTGAGCTGGGAGACAGAGAGAGAGAGAGAGCGAGCTAAACTACTAGGTGTCTGAGCAGCCTATTAAAGAAAAAGCCCAAAATGATAGAGTTAAGCCTTTAATCATTTACTGCGATGGCATAAACACAAGGCTAAAACCAGAACAAATTGTGACTCCCCTTGTTTCTCATTTTCCCCAATGGAATGGCCCCCCAGTGGAGGGTCAGTGGCTTGGCACTGACCTGGAGGCTACCTCACTGTGGAGAAGACCTGAGCAAAAGGCTCCAGTAGTTCTGTGGATCCTTGGGTGGGAAGCAATATGAGGGCTGAGGGTTCAGAGTGGAACAGCACTGGGACTTCGTCAGAGTGGGAAAAGGGGTTTTCAAAGTTTTCCCCTCCTCCCACCACAGGGAGGTTTCTGCAGAGGCACCTAGGCCTGTGGCCTCAGAAAAGGGCAAGAGACCTAGGAATGCAGGCACTGGGGCTAAGAGCTCTTAATGCAGATAAGTAAGGCAGCATGGTCTGTGTGTGTGTATGTGTGTGTGTGGATGGGGGGCTTGACTCCTTGACTGCAGTTCCTCTCAGAGACTACAATACACAGGGCACTGGTTGTGTGCCAAGTCTGGTGTGAGGAGGGCAGCTTTTCCTCATAAGGCCTGCCAGATAAAACCTTTATAATTGCCTATGGCCTGACCTCAAAAGTCACACATTGACTTTGAACCAGAAGCAGGACTCCGCATTATGCTAATAGATGCATTCATTATCCATTTTAATATTCACAATAACCCAATGTGATAAACTATGCTTCATTGATGAAGAAACTGGGAGTTATACTTTGTTAAATAATTTATCTAAGTTCACAGAAATATTAAATATAAGAGCCAGAGATAACCTGACTCTAAAACTCACATTCATACCCTTATATTTCTAGGGAGGCATAATTTACCCTGTACCCTGTTAAGGTTTTCAACTAGGCCTGAGAATTAAATTTACATAAAACAAATCAACAGGAGAAAAGCATACAAATTTATTTAATATATACTTTATGTGGCCCAGGAGACTTCCTAAGGAAATGAAGACCCAAAGAAGTGGCAAAACCTAAATCCTTTATACAAGATGAACAAAGAGAAGAAATTGCGAAAATGTAACTAAACTATGTGGGAAGGCTAAAGAAAAGTAAGGATTATTTTAACAAGGGCTGTGCAGAATTTTCTTAGTCTCAACTTCCTATCCCTAATGATAAGAAAAAAAAAAAAACTCATACAGAGAGACAACAGTTTCATAGTTTCCAGAGGGTAAGGGGGTAGGGGAAATGGTAAAATAGGGTAAAGGGGGTCAAATATATGCTGATGGAAAGAGAACTGATTCTGCGTGGCACACAAACAGTGCAATATAACAATGATGTATCATAGAATTGTACATTTGAAACTTACATACTTTTACTAACCAATGTCACCCCAATAATTTTAATTTAAAAATGCAATATATATAGGTATATGTACACACAAAATAGAATATTATTCAACCGCTTAAAAAAAAGCAAGTCCTGTCATTTGCAACAACATGGATGAATCATGAGGACATTATGCTAAGTGAAATAAGTCAGACAGACAAAGACAAATACCGTATGATCTCACTTATATGTGAAATCTAAAAAAGCTGAACTCATAGAAACAGAGAGAGATTGGTGGTTGCCAGGAGCTGGTGGGTAGGGGAAATAGAGAGATGTTGTTCAGAGCATATAAACCAAGTTATAAAGAAGTTCTGGGGAATCTAATGTATAGCGTGATTACAATAGCTCACAATATTATATTATATACTTGGAAGTTGCTAAGAGAGTAAATCTTAAATATTTTTATCACAAAAGAAATGTTAATTATGTGAGGTGATGGAGGTGTTAAATAACCTTATTGTGGTAATCATTTGGCAATATATATGTATTAAATCGTCACACTGTACAACTTAATATTACACAACGTTAAATATCAATTATATGTCAATAAAGCTGTGAGAGAAAAAAAGAAAAGTGTTTGTACCTTCATTCTGATATTGGAGGGTCATCTTTCACATGACAATTCCACCTGCTTTGAAGAAGGAAAAAAAAAAAAAGATCAGTGTTTTTCTTGCATCTGCTATTTTCCAAGTGACATTAACTCAACATAGTCAATATGCCATAGTGGCACATTTGGGGTGATCATATTATACTGTTTTCTAATTAAATTTCAAGTATCACCGATATCATGAAAGGAGGTCATTTTCTTTGACACTCTTCCCCATAGCTTTCTTTTCTTTGGCTGAGTCTTCTCAACCTCATTCTGTCAATTTGCCTAATTTTGCAAATCATACTTCTTAATCTCCTATTTCGTCTTTCTTTTTTCTTTTCTTTCTTTTTTTTTTTTTTTTTAATGATTTGAGATAGGTGGGATTCTTGTTTTCATAGCCTCTATTTTATATCTGCTCTCTTGTTTCAGTACTTCAATTTGAC
Source organism: Rhinolophus sinicus (assembly GCF_057876585.1). Classification (NCBI taxonomy): domain Eukaryota; kingdom Metazoa; phylum Chordata; class Mammalia; order Chiroptera; family Rhinolophidae; genus Rhinolophus; species Rhinolophus sinicus. Next base: position 180,841,520 of record NC_142516.1, read on the forward strand.
TGCTTCAGTGGAAATCCTTTCTCCCAGTTCTTGGAAGCTCAGTTTTCTCCAACCCTTATGTAAATCCCTTCCAGTTTCACATAGTGGACAACTAAGGTATTATTGTATATTTGCTTCCTATAATCCCAATGAAAGATATACCTTCCAAGTGTGCACTTTTCCAGTTCCTATTTGTTCTGATACATTATACTTAACTGTTTATATATCCTTGAGTGTGTGTGCATGTGTGTGAGTGTGTGAGTGAGTGTGTGTGTGTGTGTGTGTGTGTGTGTGTAATCACAGGGGTGATCTGAGTGCAATGGTGGAGAACATGTCCATGCTACTTTCATGTGTGTGTAACTGTTTCATTTCATACATTAGATTTTGGGGAAATACAGTCCTTTACTGTGGCAAACAAAAAAGAAACAAAGAAACAAAAAAAAGGCAAAATATTTTCAAATTAAACAATATAATTTTTCATAAGCGTGCCTTATAGTGAGTAAAGGTGGAGCAACAAATGTGGGAGAATGTGGAAAATACCAAAAGCCATGTCAATTTTGTTGTGTGACATCATAGTATATTGACATGCAGGAAGTGAGAGAATTAAGGTTTGTCTATAAGTCTTCTTGTTACTTCAAGTTCTTAAGAAAATATAATAGTTTCATGAGACGTGCTTTATCTGACGATTTTAACGTGTTTTTTTTTTTTTTTTTCACTTTCCCCTACCAGTTTAGAAATACACAACAAATATGTAAGGTGACAAACAATGTTAAGGAAACTTCTGAGCCTATGTCCTCTCTCCTCCTAAATTACTCCTCCTTACTCTGATAAGGCAAATGGCATATATTTTTTTAAATTGAAGTTTATTGGGGTGACAACTATTAGTAAAGTTACATTGCTTTCAGGTTTCAGGTAGCGTTTTTGCATATCTACTTCACATCCTATTTCCTCCTTTGTGAAGCCTCTGTTAGCCCCATTTCCAAACTTGAGGCACACCAAATGAGTCTTCCTTCTTGAGACCACCTTATACAGTCTTTTGCAAAGTTTTTCCAGCTCCCTTATAAATATAAAATTATAGCTCTCTTTGGTATAAATTAGGGGAATTTTGAGGACAAAGATGCTAAATAAATGTTTGTTGAAATAATGAATCTCTGAAACAAATCTTTCCCTAAACATATACACATAGAGAGCAGAGAAACTGAACTAGAAAATGGGAGATGCCTTAACATATTCAATGCTTCTGGCGGTCATTCAGAAAGTTTCAAGGAAGCCTCTCATTTCTATATTTACAGAAATATGTTAATTAGCTCCCAAGTTTATAAGTTTTATTTCAGCAATTTTGTATATTGAGTTGCAAAATGACAATAAATCATTATTTAGATTATGGTACTGATGTCAGAGAGCAAGATACATATAAACAAGAACCTATAATAAAATGGAAAATGTTGACCTAGATAAAAGTCCATAAAGCGTCAATCATGATGAAATTGGTATGCTGGTGAAAACAGCTAGACCAGCTAAGAAAATGATGGTGGAAAATGCTTGGCTACTTTTATATATTTTGCATAACAGTTTCAAAAACGCTACAGCATATCTATATATAAATATATAGATATAGATTATATCTTGTACCATGAGCATAAGTAATCTTTCCCCTTGGAAATTTTTGTAAAAAGCTTATAATACTGGAACACCATGATTTCATCTTTGCTAAGAGAAAATACAGTTACAATGTGGTCAACCACAGCAAGCTGTCACATTTAGTGGTCCTAGTTCCACAACTTTTCGTTGTCAAAACCTATAGCAGGGAAGCTAGCAAAGTTATGTATCTACTATTGACTCTTTCACAGTTTAACTACTTTAATTTGAATCTATTTTCAATGTCTTCCCTCTAGATACAGGTAGCCTAAGGAAAATCTGAGTGAAAATGGTGATACTTTACTAAATCCAAAAGCTGGAAGTTCTTAAGAAATATAGCTGAATGAATCTATTCATTCATTCCATTTATTGGGCATCCATAATCTGAGAAGCATTCTGGGACATGCACTATTTAAGGAAAACAGAACATATACACAGTACGTTTTATATGTGGGATAAGTTAAAACAAAATTAAATAAGACACAGGAGAGGAAAATTAAACTTGCACATGGGAGCATGATGGAAAGTTTCCTGGAGGAAGCTGACACCTGAGCTGAGGCTTAAACATTACGTAACAATGAGGAGCTTTGTTCTAAGGCTTAAGAAAATACAAACAAACAAACAGACAAACAAAAAAACATTCCAAAAGAGCAGGAGGTATTATTTTTAAAAAGCCTCAACTTTAAAAGGAGTCAGTGATGGCAGGATGGAGAATAAAGGAGAGCCTTTATTTTGAGACTGCAACATTTGAACTGTATATGAGAGTCAACTGGGTATTAGGGAACTATTGTTAAACCATGAACAGATAAGAGCCAAACTATGTGCCATGGTTTTCAGAGGATAATCTGACAACTACAGGTAGAAGTGACCACAGAGGAACAATACTGAAGACACTGAAAATCTCCCTGCATTCGAAAGGGAATAATAACCTAAGTTCACTGCATAGAGTGTGAATAAAAGGAAGCGATGAAGAAAACCAAGAGGAGGAATGACAACTGATGTGGTTCATGAGAGTGAAAGAGAATATAGATAAATCTTTGGTGTCAAATGTGGGTAAATAAGGGTAAGTGAATATGTGTATCATTGATAGAAAATAGGAAAATTAAGAAAAGAGTATACTCTGTGTTTAAATAATAGAGTTTCCAAGAGTGATATTCTTTATATATGTTGTCTTTTAATCTTCTCAATACAATATATGTGAAATGCTTTATTTTCGTTTTAACAATAAAGGAACTGAGGCAAAATTGGCTTAAATAATTTGCCCATTATCACAAAGCTACTGTCAGAAATAGATATTAATCCAGACAGCCAGGCAAGATCCTGAATTCTAATCACAATACTGTATGGCCATTTTGCCTGAAATACTTTAGTACTTATTCTGTAGAAGTGCTATTTTAAGTACATTACACATATAAGTTATTTAGTCTTCAGATGATCTTATAAACAGAATATACTCATTATCCTGATTTTAGTAAATGACAGTATAAGAACTAAAAAACGGTTTCCAGTCTCCAGAGCCTTCACATTTAATCGTGTGTATGAAAACGTTTTAACTTAGAAATGTGATACGTAAAACCATAGGGACAGATAAGCTAATAGAATAGACAAACAGAAGAGAAAATACTTCATATACAATTAACATTAGTTATTACCCAGAGTTACAAGAAGGAATAATCTTCCTCTGTATATTAAGGAGAATTACAGCAAGTTTGTCTAGTTAAAGATTGCTGGTACGTACATAAACCCACACAAAAATTAATTTAGTAGACAGTTACAACAATCACTAAACTATATGCTAAATAGAATAAACAAAAGTTCACAAATGTAAAAACAAATTACACCTTTCCCTAATATTTTTATTACATCGGTTTTATAATAGTCATTTAAGAGGCGAATCAGACTATCAAATTTTATTGAGCATGCCATTTTGCATTTCTTGTGCTTGACCGTTTTTGGGATCTGGAAAAAGGAGTTTGTTTTCACAACTCCTGCAACCCTAAATTATAATTTAGGGAAAATTCAGTACTGACTCTAAAATTATTAAAACACTAGCCAATAACATATTTGACAATACAGCAACATTAATCTTAGAAACAATGCTTTACATTTATTTTCAACTGAGTTCTTTTCCTAATTTTAAAATACTTAACCAGATATTCAAGATTTCTGATTTCTTAAACATGACAGAAGGCATAATTTTTGTCAAATTAGAGATGTGTGTCAGATACAGTCATCTTACAAACAGCAACAGTGAGTAGCAAGGTGTAGTTTCAGTTTTCCCAAGTTTCCCATTAAATAAGAATTACAATTTTAGTTAGCTATGGTCATTTAATTTACTATGGTGAACAGAGGTGCCTTTTATTAATTGAAATAAATTGTTGCATTAGAACTTGTTTTATTGCCTCATTTACTACTTCTACTATTTTTAATAATTATAATTTTATTTTTCTTTATAGACACAGTCTATGCCTATAAAATTATTCTTCACATAGATAGATACTATGTTAATAAAACTAAGTGTAAAATCTCTGAAAACAAGAACTGAACCCTCCTGTAATTCACTACTGAATATCTCCTGTAGTTTGCTAGCCTGGGACTTAAGACTGTCAATTAATCATTTCTAATAGGTGGCGGGAGCTGCCAATAACATAGATGGCATTATTAGAAGAGAAAAGGAAAAGGACCAGTCCCAAATAATTGTCCCATCAACTTCTCTCAAAACCTACAGATTCGCCATTAGAGAGGCTTCTCGTTGAGTTTTAAAAGTATTTAACTTTAAAATTAGTATTTCAAAACACAACCTGTTTTCTTCACCACTATTTACAACAAAATGTGTCTGGCACATTGTCAGTGCTTAAGAAATGTTGTTAACAAAATAGAAAAACATTATCGGCTTATGCTTTTTAAGAGAACACTTCTCTGGTAATGGAATCCAGAAGTGAAAATAGCAAGAATTGAATGAAAGCACAATGAACCTACATTGCAAAGTTACCTGGGGTCTTCAAAAACAAACAAACAAACAAACAAACAAACAAACAAAAAAACTCAGCTAATTCAGACACAACTGTTCATTAGATTAATTAAAGTGATGTGATTTAAAAAAAAAAATGATCACTATAACTAGGCTTTCTTTCCTTCTTTCTCTATTCTGTAGAAGTGTCATTCTAATCATTATTAAGTCTTCAAATAATTTTATGAAGAGAATATGCTTATTATCCTGATTTTAGTAAATGGCAGTATATTTCCTTCTTTCCTTGTTTCCTTCCTTCCTTCCTTCCTTCCTTCCTTCCTTCCTTCCTCCCTCCCTCTCTCACTCCCTTCCTTCCTTCCATCTTTCTTTCTTCCTTCCTTTCCTAACACAAGTGAAGGAACTGTAATTTACATATATTTGAATCCCTAATTAGGCTTATTAAACTAAACATTAAAAAAGTTATTGCAACATGATATCATGGTTTTATTATTAAATCCTCTCAAGTCTTTGACTCTGAATCTTAAAATATCTTTCAGTATTAAACACATTGTCTTTCTATGTGAGGATAAGGTGACAAATACGGCCTATATCTAAGAGTAGTACAAATAATTAAGAAAAAAGTCCCATAATAAATGTATTTACCAATTCCCATGAAAATTATTTTGAACAAACAAATAGAATTGACAATAGGATTGACGTGGAGCAAAGCTAGGAATCAAAACATTTAGGAACACCACGAATAACTGTTATTATGACTTTTGTTATTCTTACTACATATACCAGCCAAAATGAAATAGACTTAGTCTGAACATGCTAAAAGAGCTCCATTATTTTTTTTATTTTTTTCTTCCTCTTTTTTTTCCATATGCTTGTTTCTCTGTATTTAATGGTCCTTTCCCCAAATATGTTTCTCCATTAATTGTTCTGGATTATTTTTAAATTTACATCTACTGCTGACATAAAAGCCACTCCACCAAAGGGTAGAAAACACTTTTCCAGTTTTATTAAAGGGTTCTAATCTCTCACCAAAGTTGCCTTATGAATATGGTCCTTTTGCAAGTTTTTACAAGTAATTCTTTTGTTTTGTAAGAACTGACCCATTTTTTTCTCTTTTTGCGCCCTCCTCCCCCGGATTTATTTAGGTATTTAACATTGTGTAAGTTTGAGGTGTACAATTTGTTGATTTGATACCTATATATTTCAATACAATTACCATCACAGCATTACTTAACACATCTATCATGCTTTATAATTATCATTTCTTTTTTGAGGTGAGAACATTTAAGATTTACTCTTTTAACAAGTTTCAAGGCTGTAATGCAGAATTGCTAACTATAATCACAATGCTGTACATTAGATCCCCAGAACTGAAGCATCTTCTAACTAGAACATGGTTCCCTTTGACCAGCATCTCCCCATTTGTCCCATCCCCCAGCCCCCAGGAACCACCATTCTACTCTGTTTTATGAGTTCAGCTTCTTTTGATTCCACAAGTAAGTCATATGCAGTATTTGTCTTTTTCTGTCTGACACACTTCACTATAAGCATCATGCCTTCAAGGTCCACTCATGTTGTTGGAAATGTCAGGATTTCCTTCTTCCTATGCCTGAGCAGTAACCTGTTGTGTACATATACTCTATCTTCTTTATCCATTCTTCTCTTGATGGTCACTTAGGTTACTTCCTTATCTGCGCTCTTGTGAATAATGCTGCAAGGAACGTGGGAGGGCTGATATTGTTTCAAGACCTTATTTTTAGTTCTTTTGGACATATAGCAAGAATTGGGATTGCTGAATCATATGGTTGTTCTATTTTTAATTCTTTTGAGTAACCTCCATACTGTTTTCCATAGTGGTTGTACCAATTCACATTCCCACCAGCAACGCACAAGTGCTACCTTTTCTCCACATTCTTGCCAACATTATCATCTCTTGTCTTTTTGATGATAGCTGGGATGAGATAATATCTCACTGTGGTTTTTTATTTGCATTTTTCTGATGATTAGTGATGTTGAGCATCTTTTCATATAACTGTTGCCCATTTGTATATCCAGTCAGTTCTTCTGTCCATTTTTAATCAGATTATTTGTTATTTTGTTATTAAGTTACATGAGTCCTTTATATAGAGGGTAACAAAAATGTATACACATATTAAGAAAGGAAAACTATTAAATTTGTAATACTCAATAAATACTGCTAACAAAAGATGAATACAAGTCACATTTGACTTCTGCAATTACAAAAGGTACTCAGAGTGGTTACCATCAGTGTACAGACACTTCTGATTACGGAAAACTACTGCTAGAGTAACATTGACGAAAGTATCTACTTGTATACATTTTTTTGGCATGCTGGTATGTTGTATATTAACTCCTTACCAGATATATGTTTTGGAAACATTTTCCCCTATTCTGTAGGTTGCCTTTTCACTTGCTGTATTTTATTTTTCTGTGCAGAATCATTTTCTTGTATTTCATACAGTATATAAATTGTTTAAAGGCAATGACCATTTTTTATTCAACTTAGCATCCAAATTCACAACATAGTGAGGATTCACACAATAAATATGTGTCCAATCAATTAAGGAATGATGCATAAATACAAGAGGCTATGATAAGTTTTTTGTTGGGGGTATAATCACAGTATTTGAGAGTGCAGAAAGAGAGAAAAAGACAAACCAAGGAAATGTGATTTCAATTCAATACAACAAACATTTATGGAATGTTTACTGTGTGTCAGACACTATAGATAAATCATGTAGAGGTGGTCCTCAAATATTATTCACCTTGCAGTTTTAGCAGTAGCATATACATATACAAATAAACAATATGTTTAAATGATTATGACGGATACCAGAAACATAAGTATTATTTTTTGAAACTGTTTATTTCTATGCTACCCTCAAAGATAGAAATCATTAAGGGATATATGGAAACAAATAGAAATATAGCTTACAATGTTTCTTATCAAAACTCAATAAATTGCCCTTTTTACGCCAAAAGTTTTTGATGTTAAATATATATTCTCAATTGTGATGATTTGAAAATGAAGAGCAGTTTTTTTTTTTAAACTTCAAATAGTTAAACTAATCATTGGACACAGAAATAGAAAGACGAGGCCCACTATGTATATAACAAAAGGAAGAGAAAGCATTACATAGACCTCTAAAATGACAAATTTCCCTATTCAGACATGCATCAGGTTATCTTCAAATGCTTTTTTTTTTTTAAAGGGTTGAGAGCTGCTGTCAGTTAAGTCTACACTACAGTACATGTATTATGTTTAAACAAACCCTATTCTTCAATGGTCATAAACAATTTGACACTTGATTATTAAAACCAAACTAAAAACGACAATAAAATAAACCACAGGGAAATTAAAAAAAATAATTATAAAACTTTTAATATTTATTTTCTGTTAAAATTGATTCAAAGAGTAAGATCTCTCCACGGCTATCGCACAGATGAGACACAAAGAAGACAACCCATAGAGATACACATATGCAACAGATATTTTTCAAAATATGTGGTAGTAGTAGAATTTCCCTGTAATTCAACATTGCCTGAATTCCTGTGCCTGAATTCATTGCCTGAATTCCTGTTATAGATAAATAGTTGAAAAAGTTATCCATTAAATATGAATGTGAAACAATTCAGGGAGTAAAAGAAAGAAACTAATATCCGCTGATCATCCATCATGTAACAAGGATATAATTTAAACTTCACTGGCAACCTGTAATTTAGAACTCTTAACATCATATAATTGATGAAAAAAAGTAATTCATTCATCCGACAAATATTTAATGAGTGCCTACTATGTGTCAAAAGCTATTTTAGGTCTTGAGGGTGTAACGACTAAAGTTGCTTCATTATTAGAGCTTACATTTTTGTGGTGATTGACATACAAGAGCACATAAACAAATATAAGTATTATATGTCACTTGATAAGTGTTATGGTAAAGAACTAAGACTGATAAAGGGAGATAGAAAGTATCAGAGATTGGAGGGGGGATGCTATTTTCTATAAAGTGGTCAGAGAGTCCAGAAAGAGTGCCAGGTGAGAATTTGAGAAGCTAGCCAAATGTATACATATAAATTGTACCCTTGGTAGAAGAAATAATAAATGCAAAGCATGATCAAAGAATACTAAGAAAGTCAGAATACCTTGAGGATAGCAAGCAAAATGCTCAGACATAGATGAGATTAGTGGTGGGAACCCATATTAAAATTTTCTTTTACTTTGAGAGTCATGGGGAAATCATTGACCTTTGATTAAGAAGTTACATAACTTAGATGAATAGATCTGGCTTTTTTGTGAGGAACAGACTGAGAAGAAGCAGAGTAGATTTACAGGGCCGGTGAGAATGCTGTGGAAATTATCTGTGAGAAATTATTCAGGAATTAGTAGACGAGGTAGAGATAAGTAGTACATTTTGAAGGTGGTGCCAAAAATAATTTGCAAGTGGACTGGATTCAGAATGTGAGGAAGAAAAAAAAAGATGGTTTAAGAAATATCCCAAGATTATGAACTTGAGAAATTTTAAGGGTAGGGGATGGAAAATTGAAGGAGAAAAAAGGGGAAGGAGAATAACCAGAGATTCATTAGTTTACATGTTATATGAGAAATTTATCAATTACCAGTGTGGAAATGCCAAGGTGTGTGTGTGTGTGTGTGTGTGTGTGTGTGTGTGTGTGTGTGTGTGTGATATTTATGAAAGAGAACTAAGCTGAAGATGGGAATTAGCAAAACAATGGCATTTAAAGCCATAAAATTGATGAGGTCATCTAGGAACAGAGAAAATAAAACAGAGAGGAGAGAAAACACATGAGAAGGAGGGGACTTCAGGGAACAGAAATGTCTGAATATTCTCTCTGGAGCAGTTGTAGTGTTTGAAACCTGAAGAAATAGAGAAATGGAGATTTGAAGATGTCAAATATTTGATCTCACGTAATTATTATAGGTCACAAAAAATAGATTCATTCTGACGTCTTCCGGTATCTAAAGACTTCTTTCCTGCAAGTTCTTGATTCGGCTACACATACAGTCATATGCAGCACTATTTACAATATGGTCATGCACAGCATAATGACATTGTGTAACCACAGAACCAGCTCAAAATGCTCCTTTTCTGTTTAATGAGATATTGAGTTGCTTTTCAGAGACAACACACTGAAACCACAAGTCATGCAGTATTAATACATATGCAGCAATTATTCTTTCCTGTGGTTACACCGACAAACTTACATCAAGCTGCAGAGACTAAATCTGTTAAATCATAACAAGAATATGTCAATATGGAACACAAAACAATGGCCTACAGATTGGAAATATTCAATATACCCCCCAATCTTTAAAAAAGAAAATTCCAAGAAGTGCAATAAGTATAGGACCACTGTTCTAATTTTCCATGAAGGTAAAGTGATGCGCGAGGTGATGTAATGCAGGATTGTACCTTATATGGAGCAAGAAATGGTAGATGTTCAAGTTGAATCCAAAGAAGGAAGAGGCACTAGTTGCCTCAAGATCTACTTGCGAGCATTTATTGGATACAGAAGTGTTCCAAAGAATTTCATTAGGTTGGTGCAAAAGTTATTGTGTGTTTTGCAATTGTTAACTTTGTAAACTGTGATTACTTTTGCACCAATGTAATAGAAGATTGTTGGTCTGTATTTTATAGTTATAATAAGTTTTTGGCTGTGTCAGTCATGAAAAGCTATGGGTTGCTGGGCAAGAAATGGGCGTGCCTTAGCACTTGATTTTCCTGATGAATAACCTGTATTGTGGACAGGAAGCCAGAATATGGAGGCACAGAATGGTTTCCTATAGGCAAAGGTACCAGACAGGTGTGCATTTTATCTCCCTACTCATTTAATCTGTACATAGAATATATCATAGAAAAAAAGTGGACTGGAACCAGAGGAAAGAGGAGTCAAAATTGCCGGAAGAAATATCAATAACTTAAGAAATATAGATGACAGCATCTCACTGGCAGAAAGGAGCAATGATTTGAAATGATTTCTGATGAAAGTGAAAGAAGAAAATACCAAAACAGGGCTGCATTTGAACATGATGGAGACAAAATCATGACTGCAGAAGAAATGCACAACTTGAACATAGACAATTAAGACATTGAAATTGTGAAAGATTTTGCTTACCTTGATTTGGTCATCAATTCAAGTGGAGATTGCGGCCAAAATCAAGAGAAGGATGAGACTGGGAAGGGAAGCAATGGTGGGAAGAACATGAAAAACAGAGATGTGTCATTGGAGACAAAGGCTAAGAGCATCCACACCCTTGTAGTCCCAACGGCTATGTATGAAGACAAAAGTGAGGAAAGTTGAAAGAAAAAAAATCGAGTCAATTAAAATATGGTGTTGGAGGAGAGCTCTGTGGATATTCTGGACCACCAGAAAGATGATCAAGTGGGTCCACAGCCAACAAAGCCTAAAATATTGCTGGAGGCAAAAAGGACAAAACTGAAGTCCTACTTTGGGCATATATGAAAAGGTAGGATTCTTTGGAAAAGACAATAACACTAGGAAAAACAGAAGGCAGCAGGAAAAGATGAAGGCTAAACATGAAATCGATTGACTTTGTAAAAGAAGCCATAGTCTTGAGTCTACAGGGGCAGAGCAGGGCTGTTGAGGACAGGACGTTGTGACATCACTCATTCATAGAATGGTCAGTAGTCAGAGGAACTTAATAGCACATAACACACACATAGCTATATATTCTGGGTAACATGTAAGGCAGATGTTTTTGTTTATGTATAAATAATGACAACACTAAATGCTGGCAAGAATACAGAGAAATTGGATCTCTCATACACTCTTGGTCAAAATGTATATACTGTTATGGCACTTTGGCAAATAGTTTGGCAGTCTGGAAAACACACTTTCATACAATTCAGCAATCACACTCCTAGACATTTATCCCAGAGAAATGAAACATATCCATACAAAATCCTGTACACTAATGTTTACAGCAGTCTTTTTTCACATTCAATAGCAAAACACAGGAAAAAAAACCCACAAAATATCCTTCAAGACATGGTTATTCAATCTGTTGTATATCCATTCATGAGGTAGTCAGCAAAACATAGGAGTGAACTATTATTACATGGAAAACTTGTGTGGGTCTCAAAGGCATTATCTTCACTGCAGAAAGCCAATCTGAAAGGTCACATACTATATGATTCCTTTTATATAATAATCTCAAAATAACAAAATATAGAGATGGAGAATAAATTAGTGGTTGACAGGGTTAGGAATGGTAGAGGAGAAGCATATAAAGTGGTAGCAAGATAGAGATCTTTGTGGTTATGGAATATTTAAGTATCTTGCTCGTAGCAGTGCTTACATTAATCTATGCAAGGGCAAACTGCATAGAAATATACGCACACAGATTTACTAATGTAAATCTCCTGGCTTTAATATTAGATTCTTGTTACATTAAGATATAACCATTGGGGAAGTAGGGTGAAGGAAACATGGTACCCCTCCACACTATATCTTCAATTTCCAGCAAATCTAATTTTTTTTGTAAATAGAGAAAACAAGAGGAGGGAGGGAGGGAGAAGGAGAGAGGGAGAGGGGGGGGAGGGAGAGAGAGAGAGAGAGCGAGAGAGAGAGAGAGAGAGAGAGAGAGAAAGGAGGGGAGGAAAGAAGGAAGGAAGGGAGGAAAGATAAACACGTCAGTTGAGGATGAATGCCTGAACATGGTCACCACAGAAGAGAGCCCTGAATGTACTAGTTACTGAACCCCAGATACTTGGCTTTAGTTGCTGGCTTGGTCTATGATTTATTTTTCTGTAAGTAAATAACTTAATGCAGACAAGAACAATCAACAAGCAAAGGGCAATGAAATCTCCTGAAGTTCACCGTTTACCATTCATGGTCTGTCAGTGGGTTTGACACTCTGTAGCAATTCAAAATAACTACTTAGAGTGAGAGAGACCAAACGGTTTTCATTCTTTTAAAACATGTTTTATGTAGAGTTAAATAGTGCAGAATACTTTAAAATAAGAGTATGCTGGTTTTTTGTTTTCTTTTTAACATTAATTTACTTTTAACTGGAATGAAATTAATTCAAATTGATAGAGAAAATGAAGATGGTGAACTTCATTGCCCAGATGGAAATTGAGCAAACACAAGCAATCCATCAGAGCTGTCTTAAAACAAAAGTATTCATCAAGCAACATAAATGTGTTCCTTATTCCTTTTATAAGAAAACACATACAACCACTAAAATACTATGGCTTCAATATATAACTATACAGATATGCTAATTATATATGTAATATAATCATAGGTCCTGATTATTAAATACTGTGTGGATAAAGGGAAAATCATCAATTTTAGCCTTATTTTTTGTAACAAGTTTTGGAAACGAAAGTTAGGTTGAAAACATGAAATAGACATCAGGAAAATTTAAGTCTAATGGACTTTTTTCTTTAATAGATATATGTTTTTTGTACTAGTATTTCCATGTTTTCATCATTTTCAGCGTTATGTTAAGAGAAGTACCTTCACATATCACATTATACTCTAGACAGATTACTTAGGACTGCCTGAAAAGGTAGAACAACTTTTATTTTCAACTCACAATGATACTTGTAAAATCATCTTTTCTTTTGTGAGTATAATTACAAATTTCAATATCTAGCACTGTGTCATTCTAATTCCTAGATCCATTCTGTCCAGTGCAGTTGCTTAAAAGGGTTGTTCTGTCTTTGTATTAAAATGTGACTCTATCCTCTGTAAATCTGTTGTCGAGATATCCTGTTGCTCTTTGTAATGGTGACTAAATTCAAAGTAATTTCCTTCCAATACCTGTAACTATAACTGGAACCATCAAGTAAGATTTGGGTTTTATCTCCTTTTGGGGGCTTGAAAATGGGCTTAAACATACAAACAAGAGAAACAGCAAGATTAGCTCTCTTGTATCCATACAGGGGCCTTCTAATGACATTTTGGGAAAAGAATGTGATAGCTGGATCCCTAATACACCAGCTGGAAAATGACTGTCCTCGTTAGATTCAGCAAAAAATGATGCTCTTCAAAAAGACTGAAAATTGCCATAGATTGAAAAAAACAACAACACTGTTTTTGTAGTCCTACTTCTTTTTTATATATATTTTAAATAACTGATCATCACAGGTGTTACCAATATGTCAGCTCTATTGTCCTGTGAATCCTGGGTTTCTTAAGCACCCTTCTCTGGGAGGTCCATTGGTTACTGTTACTGTTAATTTCAGAATGAGAGCGGAAGTTGGCAATCATACACTTTCTTCTTTGGGTGGCTATTGTAAGTATAATTTCAGTCCATTATACTACTGAGTGGCAAAGGCAGACACTGTCTTCTGGCTTCTTACTGAGCATATAATTCCGTTTTCATTTTTGCTATCAGATAAGGCACACTTGTGGTTTTTAAATAATAATCCTTCTGACTTTTAAGTGTGCTGCATTCCATAGTAATCACTTGTTCTGAGAGAGTACATCTGGACATTGTCTATTTAAGCTTTACGTTATATCTTTATGAAAAGTACAAATCTGAAAACATGTAGTCACATACATAAAATAAAATTAATTTTTGATATCCTTACATAACTACATAAAATATCCATATATGTGTGCGTATATAATACATATACCAATAAACTTAGATTATAATTATGCTTGTAAAATACTAAAGCTTAAGAATGATTACTAATCTTTTATTCAGCACTGTTCAAATTTTCAACTAAGATGATTATAACTTGGGCTTTCAAAATATTTGACTAGGATAGGAGAATAATTAGGCAATAGTGTCTGCATATCCAAGTAACAATCTTTTCAGGTTGATTTGAGAAACACAAAAATGTCTGCATCCTTCCTTTCTCTTGAAACTATGCATCTGATCAAGAGGACACATTTTCCTTATAGAGAACTGGAATTTTACTTAGACTGTATGAGGGAATATACTTTTCTGTAAAAGTTTCTAAGCAAATACACAAAGTGTTTCTGGCATCTCAGCTCTCCTGAGGGAGCAGCCAAAGGGACTGGGACATACCATCAGCAAATGGGAAAGACTCAATGATAATAGGTCGGTCACCAAACAATGGTAGCATCACAGAAAGATCTGCAATTAACTTTTTAAAATACCCACTTAGCTGATTTTTATGTTTCATTTCACCCTGGGAGACAATTTTCCTGCAGACTTGAAAGTAAATCGGGTTACTTGTAATTGAGTGTGAATAAATGAAAAACATCATATAGGTTTTAAATATACTAGATTGTGCTATTTGGGAGAAGCAAAATTAATATAATTTTCAGATTAAACATTTGTGAGAAACTTAACAATAGTAATGATTATTAAATAATAGTTGAGTTTGTTGAATGTTCAAGCAAGATACATTCTCTAGACCTTGGGAAGGAGGGAAGTGGTGACAAAGCCATGAATTCCCTCTAGATGTGCACTTTTTGACTTTTGACACGGTGTTTTAAAAGCCATGTATCTAGTCATTTTAATGCTGTACTATAATATAAGCTGTACTGTACTGACTGTCTTCCACCTATTCCTTATCATATATTTTCATTAACTGTGTATATACTAAAGGGGTTTTAATTTGCTTATATGCTGCCTTAGAGGGATGGTTTTCAAGCTGTGTTTTGTAAAACCATGAAGAGTTCCACAGAGTGATTTGGGGGAAGCTGCCGAAATTTGGGGAGATGACACTGTGCTTTTATCTGCATTCTAAAATAGGCTTTCTTTTTTAAAACTAAGAGTTGACACAAAGAACGATTTTAATTTCTAATTTAACACTTGATAACCCTTCTCTGTGGAGAGGACGTAAGTTTTTTTTACCCCCCCTTGGAAAAATCTTACTCAAATACCAGCACAGTGAGAATCAACTATTTCTTCTAAGGAAGTCAGATGTTATAAATGGCATACTTTTTTTTCTTATTTTTTGATTTTACAAAGAAAATTGTTTGCATGATATCTACAATTATGTGATATTTTTATAACTAAATATGATGCATTTTTAAAGTATTTCAGATTCATGGAATTTTGCTAGAAACTAGGATGGATATATATATATATATATATATATATATATATATATATATATATATAATTTGTCAAAAAAATTATTAAATTTATTGTGGTGTCTTTGGCTAGTAAAACTATATAGGTTTTAAATATACAGTTGTTTAATACATCATCTATATGAGGTCTGACAATTAAATTCACGAACTCATCATAGAAAAAGTACTACATACCTCATTGTTAAATATCACCACAGTCACTACTGAAGTACTTCCTTTGGGAAGCTATGCACTGGCGCCAGTGCCTAATCCACCCTTCAAAGCAATTTTGGAACTCTTTATCTGGAATGGCCATCAGAGCTGTTGTTGTATTACCCTTGATGTCCTGAATGTCAACAAAATGTCTTCCTTTCAATATGTCCTTTATTTTCGGGTAAAGAAAGAAGTCACTGTGGGCCAGATCAGGTGAGTAGGGAGGGTGTTCCGATACAGTTCTTGTTTACTGGCTAAGAACTCCGTCACAGACAGTCTGTGTGAGCCAATGCATTGTCGTGATGCAAGAGTCATGAAGTGTTGGCGAAAGTTCAGGTTGTTTAACTTTTTCACGCAGCCTTTTTAGTACTTCTAAATAGTAAACTTGGTTAACTGTCCAGCTGGTACAAATTCATAATGAATAATCCCTCTGATATCAAAAAAGGTTAGCAACATCGTTGTAAGAAGTTCATGAACTTAATTGTCAGACTTTGTACATTGAGAATTACAATTTTAATACAGTGTTTTTCCTTTTTTAAAAGGTATATACATTCTTTTTTGGTCCTCTCTGTATTTGACTCCCTTTTTCTTCTTCTAGCACCCTGCTGCCCTCTTACTCTCTGTAAACCACTAAAGTGCTACCTGTGTCTATGAGATTTTGTTTGTTTCTTTGTTTGTCTTGTTAATTTGTTGCTTTCAGTGTTATATTCTACAATGAGTAAAGTCATATAGTTCTTGACTTTTCTTGTCTGGCTATTTTACTTAGAATGATAATCTCAAGATCCATCTATGTTTTTGCAAATGGCATTATTTCATCTTTTCTTCTGGCCGAGTAATTTTCCATTGTGTACATGTACCACATCTTCTTTATCCAATCATCTATCAAAGGACACTTTAATTGTTTCAATATCTTGGCCACCATGAATAATGCTGCCATGAACATAAGGGTACGTATATCTTTATGGGTGTTTTCAGATTTTTTGGGTAGATACCCAGAAGAGGGACTTATGGGCAGATAATTTTTGACAAAGGAGTCAAAAACATATAATAGCGAAAAGAAAGCCTCTTCAATAAATGTTGCTTGGAAAATTGAAAAGCCATATGCAAAAAAATGAATCTATGCTGCTGTCAGCATCTACCAACATTAACTCAAAATCTATCAAAAACCTAAACATAAGAAACAATAAATTGCATAGAAGAAAACATAGGTACTAAACTTATTGACCTTGAGTTCAAAGAGGATTTTATGAATTTGACCTCAAAGGCAATGGAAGAAAAGCAAAAAATAAATGAATGGGACTATATCAAACTAAAAAGCTCCTGCATAGCAAAAGAAACCATCAACAAAACAAAGAGGCAACCAAACAAACGGGAAAATATATTCACAAACAACACCTGTGATAAGGGGCTGATATCCAAAATGTAAAGGACTCATACAACTCAACAGCAAAGAAACAAACAAACAAACAAACAAACAAAAAACCCAAAAACCACAATTTAAAAATGGGCAGAGGACCTTCCTCTCTCAAGAAGGCATACAAGTGGCCAACATATATGAAGGAATGCTCAACTTTACTAGTTATTATGAAAACGCAAATCAAAACCACAATGAGATACCACTTCACACCTGTTAGAATGGCCATTATTAAAAACTAATAACAAGTGTATTCCCTCATACACTTCTGGTGGGAATGCAAATTGGCATAGCCACTATGGAAAACAGCATGGATGTTCCTCAAAAAAATTAATAATAGTAGTACCTTATGACCCAGCTAGCATTATTTCTTAAATCCCCATTAATTCCCTCATTTCCCACTTATGAGACTTCATATTTCAAGACAATCATAAAATGAAGCACAAAGGAAGTCTAGGGAGGTAATATTATGAAACAATAAAATCCAATTTACAAATATTCTATATTCCTAGATGACACAACTTTAGTGTATTTAAAGATGTCATTGTGTGTAAGAAGGGTGTTTTTAGTTTAAAGTGCAGACCACCAAACACAATGCCCAGAGATAACAGTATAGTAGGTGCTCATCAGAATTGTCATAGACTACTTGGGGAAAGAAACTAACATCATCATCACTTCTTCACTGCCATACTTTTAGTCAACTCTTTTATTCCAATTCACACGTTCACTTTATTTTATAACCTGTCAGTGAGATCAAACATGGAAAGTACTTAGTTTACTGCCTAACCTGTAACTGCATTATAAGTGTCTGTGCTTTTAATCTCTCCCCACAGGTTCATGTTTCAAGGAGATATACAAATGGTGCTAATGTTCCAGCTTGAGTAGCTACAATTCTTGATTTCTGTTACCATAGTATGTAATCACATTTAAAAATAAAAAGGAAATAGAGCTAAAGAAAAATATTAGATACAAATAAAGGTTTGGAGGCATTCCATATATTATTAGAGAAATGAAATATGATATGTAATTTTCACTGGAACAATATATTTAGAAGATCCTGAAATGTAAAAAGGGACACAGCTCATTACCCTTTTAAAAATTATTTTTAGAAGGATGTTATTTAAATTTCTGTGCAACTTTATACTGCTTTGTAAAATACCATGAAATATGCTTTACAAGTAATTTTATCCATTACTTTCTTTTTTTCCATAAAGGCGCATGCACATTTCTGATTTTGCCTACTATTGCAACCTAATACAACGCATTACACCAATTAGTAATATGTTTACATGCACAGACAAATGACTTAGGGATATACCATCATAACATTACTTAGGTCATTGAATACACTTGTCTCTGAGGTACTGTGGGTAGAAATGCTATTCTGATTTTCTCAAGATGTGAGCGTATTTATGAGTTACTAATCTTCAAAAGTCTGTACTACAAATACGTTTACGCTTTGTTTCAAGTGTACTTAACCTTTATTAAATAAGAAATAACTATTCTGCAACAATCACATGGATAATTTAAAGTTGTTATTGTGCTATATAAATCACAAATGAGAATATAATATATTAAATAAGACATAAATTCATGAAAACTTGTTCCAGGAATATATAATTATTTTATAAATATATTGTGTCCTATTGAATTTTGCTGAAGGTTTTTGAAGAAGAAATACTAAGCTAAAGTGATCCAGGTAGTGATTCATAAAAAGAGAGAGAGAGAGAAAGAGAGAGAGAGAGAAAGAGAGAGAGAAACTACTCTACAATAAAGAAGAATCCTGCCTGAGCTATTCATAAGTTATCATTAAATTGGTGTTGCATTATTTTTTTAAGGTCACAGGGCTGAAATGAGCCTAGGAAGAGTGGTTTAAAACATGCCTGTTTAGGAAGGATACAATTTTATTCATTTTGTAAAGACTATTTTATCTAATTTTCGAACTATTTATTCTAATGTGTTCTTACTGAAAATGTTTTACATGTTCTGTGTTTGGAGGAAAACACAAAGAGAAGGAAATAAAACAAGTTTACACAAATAAACCAAAAATATAAATTCATTATGTATTTTGGGGTTTATGCACTTTAAAAACACTTTTTTTGTGTTCATATATATAAATATGAGTGTACATAAATAATCAGTATTTGATTGTTTTTCCAAAAAGTGAATCATGAGGCCAGTTATCACTTCATTTCAGATTTTGTATTTATTTTATTTTAAAATATAATGCTAAAATAGCTATTTTCGGTATTTTAACAGATATAGGAAACATTTAAAGCATTTATTTGGAAAATTTTAATAAAGTAATAAGCAAATGGAAATCTGTTCTATTATATTGTTTTCTTCCTCAGTGATAGATCATTATGATATACTTGCATTCCTTTTATTTATAGCTTAAATACATTGAGTTCATATTATTTAACCCCATTAAAACAATGAAAAGCAAAAATATAAACACCCAAGGTTGATGATAGGTTTTAGTCTGCCTGTCCAGTTTGTATTTATTTGCATATTGAGTGAGGCATTTACTTTACTCTGACATACAGTAAGGCATTTAAATATTAAAGACACTTTTGGATGATTGTACCAGAAAAACATTACAAGTAGATGTGTTCAAGGAAAACTAATGCACAAAGCTGGAAAGCCAAAAATGTTAGGGTTATTGTAATCTTTTTCTTCCTATGAGCAGCGATAGCAAATCGTTTTTGCCACACTTTCCAAACATATGTAAAATTGTTCCACTTCCCAACACTTTCACTGCTGTCACTCTTATCCAAGCTAGCTTCATTTCTCATCTAGAATATTCCCATAGCCAACTAACAGGCCTCCTTGTTACTATGTCTGATTCTCTATGGACTTTCCTTTACCCAGTATCCACACAGGTGTTGCTAAATGGACACCATGGTAATCTTCTGAATAAGATACTCCAAATGGCTATAATCTTACTCTTAATCAAATTAAAAAAATAATTAATTCCCAGCCTCTACATGACTTTCCCCTTCCTCTTTGACCCCATTCACTACCATTTTACTTTAGAACATGCAAAATATACTCCTTTTTAAAGGTCTGTATTAGTAGCCTTTTGCACTATAACAATGTCATCATAAATATAGCATTTTAAACAACATTCACTTAATAGCTTAGTCTATGTGGGTCAAGAGTCAGGGATGACCAAATTGGGTAATCTTTTTCAAGGCTCCACATAGCTGCAATCAGCATGTCCACTGTGGTGGGACTCTCATCTGAGGCATGACTTGGACAGATCTGACTTGAAAACTCAGATGCTGTTGGCAGAAATCAGTTCCTTGCATTCTACTGGCCTGAGGGCCCCATTTTCTTGCCTCCTGTCAACCAGAGGCTTCCCTCATTTCCTAGTTGGTTGTTGGCTGGAGGCAATGCTCAGTTTCTTACCACATGAACCTCTTTAAATGGCTGCTTGATTCATCAAAGCCAGCCACAGAGACAGTCTTCTAGCAAGACAGATATTACAATGGTTTGCAACGTAATTAGAGAAGTGACACCCAATCACTTTTACATTATTCTATTGCTTCAAAACCAATCAACCTTTCTGCCCACACTCGAA
The DNA here is from genome assembly GCF_057876585.1 of Rhinolophus sinicus. Taxonomy (NCBI): domain Eukaryota; kingdom Metazoa; phylum Chordata; class Mammalia; order Chiroptera; family Rhinolophidae; genus Rhinolophus; species Rhinolophus sinicus. The sequence continues at coordinate 180,862,382 of NC_142516.1, forward strand.
ATTAAATGAGGGTATAGATATCAAGAATTGGGGGTCATGTGACCTTCCTTAGAGGGTGTGTGCCACAGGGTCTCTGAACCTGTCACTATTTTATCTGTCCTGAAAGATTTTTTCTTCAAATATCAATCTGGCTTCCACTTTTCATTTTTCTGAAGTCTGTAGTCAAATGTCAATATATCATAAAAGCCTCGTATGTCCACATACCGTGTTTCCCCAAAAATAAGACCTAGCTGGATGGAGCAAAAATTAATATAAGACCTGGTCTTATTTTGACATAAGACCGAGTCTTATATAAGACTGAGTATATTATAATGCAATGTAATATAATATAATACCAGGTATAATATAATATAATATAATATAATATAATATAATATAATATAATATAATATAATGCCAGGTCTTATATTAATTTTTGCTCCAAAAGATGCATCAGAGCTGGTGGTCTGGCTAGGTCTTATTTTCTGTTTATATACTGGGGAAACATGGTATATAAAGAGTATTCTGCAGACAGATTTATTATTGTACCCTGTTTTAGCCTTTTGGGTCATAGCAGTGATCGTCATCACACATAGTACACATTTATTTTCTGTTTCACTTTTCTAGATATAAACTTTCTTACTCTTTATGTTTTACTCTCCCTTATATCGCCACCTTCTGAAAAAGTGCAAAGTCCAAAAAACGATGTTCAAAAGTCAAGAGTCTTCTTTTAAAAAATAAATGTATAATGCATACTTATTTCATGATATATAATAACATTTAAATTGTTTTATATATCTGCACTGTTCAATATGATACCACTAGACATATGTGGCTATTTATTTTTAATTAGTTAAAATTAAATACATTTTACGTGGCATTTCAAACGGCTAATAGCTACACATTCCTAGTGATTACTATAATCCAGAGCACAGATATGAATAATTCTATCATTGCAGAAAGTTCTACTGATAAGACCTACTTTATTTGTTTACCAGATTTTTTCTTCTCTGTGCCAGATTTTGACACAGAGAAAAAACTGTGTCTAAATCACCTTTATATTTTTCATGTTTACTCCAATATGAAGAGCCTAGTCAATTTTTCAGAAAAGTTGGTTGAATCAATAGATTTTTGAATGGATGAATAAAAACATACTTGCAGATCAATAAAGAATTTATACTTAAAAATACTGCAAATTATTTAATCTATAGATATGACTCATGTTCTCTTTTCTATGTTACTTCCTTAGTTATCAAAAGTGGGTTACAATACTTAAAAAATTGCAAATCATCATGAATTTTGTATCAGGAACAAGAAAGTCACTCATGAAAAACCTAATTGTGAGTGTAAGCAGAGGGAAATGTATAGAATTAATTATCCAAACACTATATAGTATTGCTCTCTTTTAAGAGACCACAGTGATAAACCAAATCATGCCTGCAGCTTGGCAGATCTCAGTAGCACTTGGCTTGTTTCATCTTGCTCTGTGCCCCTGGAAGCTCATCATAAAATCAGTAGGATTTCTCTGTTCAAAGATAGATCAAGACAGAAAACATTCCCTTCATTTTTGTGAGAATAAATTCTTTCTGGAAGAAACAACATGTCAATCTTTAAAAATATAAACTACTATTTTTGGGAAAGTATACTGAACATGGAAAGAAAAAGATGTGATAGGTCAGATGAAAAATACTGCAAGAATGTTTAATAACTAATACATCTATATTATATCTATACATACATCTATATCATCAGATGTATATACATATAATATATATGTATATATATGTATATATGTGTGTGTGTATATATATGTATATATAATGTGTCTATGTTCATACCATTACAGTTATCTGCCAACTAAATTTCATTTATGTCATTAATAATGGCAAAATATGTAATTGTTACAGTTTTTTTCTTTTAATTCCTAGAAATTATTTTATTCCTGTGATCAGTAAAAGTTTTCTGATGACATGTTTCTGATACCCTGGGTCCCTAACAATGACAATCCTTATAGCAGTAAATTCTCTCAAGGTCCATTTATAACCAAAATAAGACAATGAACAAATGGAAACATAAATGCTGTTGAAAACTAGGAGAATTTACTGGAACAAATATATCATGATAATTAAGGTGAGGGGAAGATAAAGCACCTGGTTTGGCATCTTTTGAAACTTGCCATTTAAGGCTTCTACCCTAAGATATTGAAACATGATATTTACTTATGTAAGCTTATGTACCTTTAAACCCTATTACTTTATTACTTTATTTATTTATTTATTTATTTATTTATTTATTTATTTATTTATTTATTTTTTTGAGGACGGGCTCTGCCGTGATGTGAAGAACACCTAAAGATGGAGACTAAAATTTAACCTTTTATTTTAAGTGAAAGACAAATGTGGAGGCTGTTATAGTCTTTGAGGACTAAGTTGCATTTTCATACAACGTTTGGCAATGTGGTTTATAAAATTTCTTCATTCAGATGTCTATCATTGTCAGTATATTTATGCGAAAACAAACACACACAAAGAATTTCCAAACTATATCTAACTAGCCACATGGATTTTTTTTGTACTGCACAATAATATAAAATGCCCCGAATTATATCACTTAGTCTTGTAAATCAATGATTTCTTTTCATAGCAGATGGAATTATTTTCTTTTTTTTCCCAAAATATGTGATGCTGAATTCTTCTATTTTTCATTTAGTAACACTTTATTAGAAGAAAAACAAGTTATTTAATTATTTAGAGATTTCATCAGAGGGCATATTTGCAAAAATATCTTCAACAGAGCCATAGAGAAAATTCCCCCCCCTTTTTTTTTTTTTTTTACCTGAGACAATTCTATGTTCATCTATGTTAGAAAAAACTAAATCAAGCATATTGAATGTCAAGTATCTCAGACTCAATTTCTCATTTTGCGCTGCATCTCTGCAGAGTAGATCTGAGCATAGTTATCCTTTGTTATCAATGGGAGGTTGGCAGTTGGATTAGCTCTGTGACATCATTGAGAATAACTGAGATCGGTCCTTTGTATCATTTTCAATATGCTTTCTCCGCTTCAGAGCTAATACAGACAGGAAACAGCAGTTGCACTTAATCTTCAAGTCTTTGCATTTGAAGTCATGTACAAATTCCATGCTATCAGTGACTTCTTTGATTATCTGATTTTAATATCTGCCCTACACAAAACAATAGTGTACTATGTTTTTCTTTATAATATTTAGCACTGCTTGATTTTCTATTATAGTATATTTATTTATGCTGATTTTCTTCTTTTTTGTTTATGTTTATACTTATGTTTATAATCCCAGTACTTAGAATGTTTATATCATAGAGTAAGTGCTCATTGTATATGACAGAAGTCTCTAATTTATATAAATGTAACTAATTGCTACAAGCAGCAGGTACTTTGAAAAAAATTGCTCAATACTCAATTTGACGTATTTACTGAAGATGAGATAAACTGGAGATTTTCTCATTATTCTGAAAAGTCTCTTCAAGCAACAAGAAATTAAAAAAAAAAAAAAAAAAAAAAAAGCTTTTTAGACAACACTTGTCAGTGATATAGGAATTAATGATCTTGAGCTTGACATCCCATTGCAACTTCTCATACTCCCCAGAAAATACATACGACTTCCAAAGAAAGAACTGTTCATCTTTTATATTATGTTTTGTCTTGAATGCCTAATGAATGCAGACCACACTCTTACTTATATATAGGTAGTGAAATTTCTTTTTTGTTTATTTCTACCAGCAGACGGGGGCAGGGGGATGTGAAGTGATGAAATAAAGTGTTCTGACTAGCTCTTTGTTTAGTTTATGACACCAAAGGAAAGAAAAAAGCCTCTTTCATCATGGGCACCGCCAGGCACTAAAATGTCCCTACTTCCTGTTTGATGCGGAACAGGCATCCTAATGGAAGGATAGTGATTATAAGAGTGAATACTGTGAAGATAAGTTTCACAAAACAACGACAATCACTATCATACAGATAGAAAAATAAATCATGTTAAAAGATTTTGCTTAACTCATAAAAGAACCAGACAGATTTTAGAACCAATTCAAAAATTAATCAAAAGAATGGACACATTTACAGATCAGGAATATTGAAATAAATAGGTAAATGGAGGCAAAGCTGATTTTTTTTTCACATGTAGAAGAAAGGCAAAGAACATCTACTAAACAGAACAGAGCAGAACATGACATCTGCAACTACACCCGACTTGCATTTTGGAATATAAACCATGGTTATAGCCTCTACTTCTCAATGCTACACATGTAGATGATCCTGTAATCTCTTCTTCACTTTATAATATCGCATACATTCTCCAGTTCCTGAGACTGACAGCTGCAGTCTCTCTCTATATATCTTCTCCACTGATCATTCATGGCATTTACTCACATATTAAACTTTGTGCCACACCTCTAACAAGTGCTTATTCTGGTTTTTACTGACTTCTTTGAGTAATCACTGAATCATATTTGTGACACTTATATCATTAAAATTTATTAATTTAACCTTTTTGTTTTGAGTTATTCAAAATAGTCTTAAAGATCTATAATACAGAATTCATATTTTCAGGCTAAAATGAGATAACTACCAAGTGAAGGATATTATCATTTGGTTCACTTTGTTTTCAATTAATAGAATACTAATTTAATACTGCTAACTAATCACATGGAGGAGATATTATGAAACTTTTCAAGATTTCAGGAATGAGGAAATTATCTTTTAGGAGTGATGACCAAGGTGTTGAATATTATAGATTTCAGGAAGAATTCCTTTAGAATTTCAAATTTCTAAGATTCTCTTTAACCAGTTTTAGATGGAACAAACAATCATATCCACATATGTTAGGCATCTATGTAAATCATGCATTATGTATTCATTCTTCCCTATAGAAAAAGAGAATTGAATAAAGGGCCAAACAATAGCCATAAAATGATGGTCAAAACAAAACAAAAAACCAAAACAAAACAACAACAAAAAAACTCCTTAAATGTTAGTGGGTATAATAAAGCTTTAGAAAACCAAATTAATTGGCAGTGTTAATCATCTTTCAACTGGATAACCCATCTTCAATCAAGTGTTCCATTTATAATTAGGTATTATGCTGTAATTGACTGCTCTTTACTTTTGCTCTACCAGTCCAGTATGGTATGACAAGGTATGTTTCAGTGGTACCATTTTATGTTTAAAGAAACAAAAGACCCTGTAGAAGAATATAGAGGATTAATGGTCTTTGTATGCCATTTATTCCATTATGATTCTATTCCATAAGGCATGTGAGTGTCAACTCAAGACTATCTCTTTAAGAAACAGAATATACCTCATTGATTTCTGCCAGCAGATGGGAAGAGGAAGTGTGAAAAGATGAAGCAAAGTTTTCTGACTAGATCTTTGTTTAGTTTCTGACACCCAAGGAAAGAAGGAAGCAACTTTCATCATGGGCACCGCAAGGCCTTGTGACATCTCTTCTGATTTTATGCAGAAAAGGCATCCTATTGGAAGGATACTGACTGTAAGAAAGCTTCGGTTTTTACTGAATAGGCAACATGTTTGCAAACTAAATTCTGACTTTGATATCTCCTAATTTCTAATCCTATCTGTACCAAATGTAGCTTATCTCTAGGCAGGCATTGAAAGTATAGTCTACCTTTTATTTTAGAACATATTAGTAGTTGTGAGAAAAAAAAAAAAAAAATCCAGTAAGTACCTGTGATCACAATTAACAACTGCCATTTTTTTCCTCGTATTTTGTTTAAGACCAGCACTGTCAAATAGAACTATTAATGATGATGGAAGGTTCATAATTTATATTATCCAATTTAGTCACCACTAGTCACATATGACTATAGGGGAGATGACATGTAGTTTACAAACTGAACTTTTCATTTTATTTAATTTTGTTTAATTTTAATTGTCACATGTGGCTGGTGGTGAAATATTAGACAGTGAAGTTTTAGTTCTTGAGCGGGATTTTAAAAGCATTTCCTGCACAAGCAAGAGTTTCTTGGTCAGTTTCAGGTTTGGTTCTCTCAGCAAAATTCCTGAGATGAGAATAAATGAGGAAGAATCCATAAATCAGTGAGAACACTGAGACTTCAAGTACTTTGTTTTAGGAAAGGTTCTGAATGAAGCTATTTCTGATGCTTTTTCATATACCTTAATTGATTTGTGTGATTCCCTCCTTTAATCCAGGAATTGAGCCAATCTTTTCAGAGAAAAATCTTCTCTTGGTAATAAAGGGCTAGAGATTAGATTGATCTATGTAAGTCTATTATTTCTACTAGAAAAACAGTAAGTTCATATGCTAGCTAGGAGAAATGTCAACAACATATACGAAAGACATTTAACTTCTTTCCCTCTAAAGTTCAGGAAATTAACACACAAACAGTTTTAAATTATTTAAGATTATATATATATACATTGTTTATATTGTGTAATTGGTGACACTGATGGCATTTTGATTTTATTAGTCAATGTAAACAAAATATATATTAAAATTAAAAGTGAATAAGACAGATAAATATAATGAGATCAGTGAAAAAAGGTGTGGGAAGAGATATTATATATATTTTACTTCTAATTCTATAAAATTAAGTGGTTATATTAAATTAATGCAATGATTAAAACTTTTAAGATAGTTTTATGACTATCTTTCTCATGTCAAAAGGAAATATCAAAATAAATTTGGTACAGGAAAAACTGGATGACAAGATCAATAATTTTCATGCCTGGGATTAAGCAAAGTACATCAGGCTCTAATCTCTCAATGTGATTTCTAATGTCCTCAAGTTTTTCATTCATATGCAATTGGATGGTTTTCTAGAGAAAGAGAAAAAAAATAAAATTGGGTTGCTTTACACAATTTTGTTTATCCAAGGAAAAGCCTGTTCCCCTTAAGTCCTCTTTGTCATGACATTGGTCTGAATACTTCATGAATTTTAAAGTATGAAGAACTCAAGAAGCTGTGCCATGTAAAGCAGCAATTACCAATCACAGTTGCATGGCTTCCCATGTGAAAACAGTGCCTACCAAAGAGGAAGTACCACTTACAACAGGAATGATTATGTTAGAAATTTGAAAGGAGAGGGAAGAACATAGATAAACTCTGAAAAACCTTGTACGGCATACGGATACATTTCGAATTTTTCATCTGGCTTCGCCTGGTTTTCATAATCAAGCCTTGTGCGGTTTATCTGATGCCTAGTGAGCCCCATACATGCCTCTCCATACAAAATTTTGTGGTGTTGGAGCTGAAAATCTGGAAACCATGTTTCTCAGACTCCATTGTATGATGGATTCATATTAGATTCTGCTGATGTGAGGCTGTGTTGGGAGATTAAACATCAGGAGGAAAGGGAAGTGTCTTAATTCCAACTCCAGTAGCAGAAGTGGTGCCAGGAAGTTGATGGGGATGCTAGGAATGGTATCAGGAGCAGCAACACTTCTTCATTGGTTCAAACCCTGAAAGGGCCAGTGCCCTGCCCTGGTTAAGTATAATAGTAAGTGTGGGCTGGTGAGCTCTAGCTGAAAAGTACAAGCAACCTTCATCAGATGTTATTACTCCTCTCTTGTCTTCTCCTTCAGTATCCACCCTAACATCTTTGCTCTTTTAATCCTTCAAAAGCTTTCTAACCTATTCCCTGTTTTAAATGCATGCTTGAAATACCTTTTCTGTTTCTTTACTTTATCCAGGCTGACACAAATATCTACATACTTTGTCAATTTACTTCTCAACAAAATGTTCTCTCCCAAACTGCACATGATCCTGGAAATATGTTAGACGTCTTCTCTCATCCTTGATCTTGTTTCTCCCATTTTCCCATGTGAGACATAATGTGTGTGTTTGCACATTGGGTCCATGATACTTAAAACTTGTATAAGGTGAGGCTGTTTGGATACTGACAGAAATGAGTAAGAGAATTGAAACCTTGACAAGGTCAAAGAAGTTGTTTTCAGATGTGAAGAAAGAAAACCATGAAAAGATAAGAAATTAGATTAAATGTTTGGCTAATAGATCTTAGTATTTTCAAAATGGTATAGCTGTCTGTCTTGAAAAGGCATAGGGTCTGATCAGTGCTATAGAGTATAAGTGAAAACAACTACATTTAATGAAGCCGAGGAACTTCTCCCTTTGTATTTTAATTAGTATTCTAGATGGATTTTAAAATGGTCCATGGTAATCACATACTTACTAGTAGGGGATAAAACTGAAATCCTTTTTACCTGTCTTCTCAATGAATGTAGAGAATTGACCTTGGAAGTTAAAAGATGTCAAGAACAGCACATGATGAAAGTGATGGAATGAGATTGCATAAAATCCCAACGGACCAGAGTTTATCGAATGTGAATTGAGAAGTACTGTTCTGCAAATAATAGTAAGCTAATTCCACTTCTTGGCTTTTGATTAAGTAGAATATGGGAGAAAGTACACTTTCTCATTGACAAGTCTGCAGAAATACATCAATGGGAGTAAGCCAAGTTTTAATTAAGGAAGGAAGGAAGGACAGTGACTTTTCTATGAAGAGAATTAGAATGAAATTGTTGTTTATAATGGAATAAAAGTTCTAGATGACGCTGAGGGAAAGTGGACATAAGTGAGAAGACAGACCTTGATCTGGAAGGACATGACCAAGGAGATGAGTGAAAATCCTGAAGCAGAGCAAAAAGAGGTCTAAGAGGCCTGCATTTCTTTCAAAGCCTGAGTACCACCACGCCCATAACGATGCTATTTTAGTCTAAGGACAGAGTTAGGCTTAGGGTCGCAGTTTACTTACACATCATGGAGATAGAGATGCCCAAACACCACTGACAATCCAGTGAACACTTTCGAGGACAGTTATATTGACAAAAAAACTGCATCATAAAGTAGATTTGAGGATACGGATGTTTAGTTAAGATTCACATGGGATTCTTCCCCTTGAAGTCCAGGCAGTGATATCAGGGATCCAAGTGTCCCCCATTGTTTTCTCTCTAATAGATTGTGAATTCTTCATGTAATTGGAGCTCAATAAACGTTTTACATTAACGGTTCTCTCATTATATAACTCATAGACGTGAATGCATGTGATTGTATGAAACTCAGCAGGGAGATAGTATTGAGGATGCATATTTCTATAAATCATTCAGTGAAGACATATTAATAGTGTTTCACATGTCAAATGCATTAATGTAATATTTAATGAGCAACAACAGGACAAATTATTATGGTGATGCTTGAAACGGAAAGTAATTGTCAGCAGATCTGGCATCCTATCACCAGATAATGGGCTCTGATTGCACGAAAATACTCAGTCACAGCCAAAGCATAGTTTCAAAGATATTGATCTAGTGACAACATTCTTTTGAAATGACTTTATTTCAGTTCAAACAAATGACTCAAGCAGATTTAAAAATGAGATTGAAGACCCATAAAGGAATTTACTTTGTTGTTATGAATGTGCTTATTTTGACTGGCTGAAAGAAGTAGTTTAGTATCTAACTTCCCTAATAAGAATATGTTACAAAAACTCTAAATGATGGAATGCAGTGCATGCTTTATGAATTAAATAGTTTATTACTGGCAATCAAGTTTCTAAACTATTTTCTTTTGATAATGCTTGGTTGAAATTTCATTTTAAAACAATTTACTAACTTTTCTTAAAGCTACAATGAGTTTTTGTCATGGATACTGCTGATTATAGATTTCATGAGTATATAATCCATAATTTACAAGAAATTTTCTATAAAGATTGTAGTCCTTTGTATAGACTTACATATGGCATAAGACTTCATTCTTTTTCTGGAAGGATAATCTAATTTAGAAATAATCCTAATGTGTGATATTTGAGTACAAAATAATATGACTGCTTTATAAAAAAAATTCCATTTTTAGATATTCACTTCTACTGAAGTGAGCCTCTTCAAAGCAGAAAGCACATGTCATAATGCATGTGAAAAAAATTGACTGTGGGAAGGAAGCAAAGAAATATGGTAATGATAAAGGTAGTTATCAAATAACTATCTGAATGGTTTGCAATATAGTGGTGTTGTCATCTTCTTCATTCCCCTCACTTCTGCTTGAGATAGATATTGGTTATAAAATAGCTTGAAATAGTTGCATTTGATTTTAACAGAATTTTCACCCAGATGATAAAATAACACTTACTGCATCGTACTATGTATGTGGATGAGTGATAGGAATAGATAAGGCAGTGCTTCATAACGTTATCTGTAAATCTAAAATAAAATAATGTGAACAAGGAGGTTCCTGCTAACACAGAGGATATGCATACATGAAGCCTACATGCGGCATTGTACGGTGGGTTGTGCTTCAGAGAGCCACCGAGTTATCTTAACTGTGCGAAGATACGCTATGTACACTGTTGGCAAAACATTCACTAATTAGAAATCTAACAGTAGATAGGAAATTTATCAAGTGCAAGTGGAAGCTTAGAGAAGGAATATAGAAAATTGGAATTGATGCACAACCTCCTCAACACAGAATAAACATTGAATTAACCTTAATGTTATGAGCATCTGGTAATTTTCCAGAAACAAATCTAATCATTGTAAACATAGCAAATTATCATTTGAAGTGGTGCTAAAGGCAGCATGATTTCTGTATATATATTTTTATATCTTTTTCTACATTTCTTACATGACCAAAATCCTTTTGTTTAAATCTGATATCCAATCTTCTATTAGAATATTATTATACATCGCACCTTAGATTCTCACCATTTACAAAACTAAGTAAATCTGAAGTACTGACTCAATTTTAATTTTCCCTGTGGGTATTTCTAAGTAGTCACTTAAAACTTTCTTTATTTTTTATTGAATCAGAGAATGGCATTCTGAAGTAAAACAACAGAAAAATAAATACATATTTCTCTTCCACCTGATATTAGCAACCACATTTTGAAAACAAAGTATTATTCATCCTCTATTCATCCATCCAGGTATCCATTTATCTACTCAAAAACAAACATATTGAACATCAGCTATGTGATAAGTACACTGGATAGAGATCAATATGACAAAGTTTTGTTTAGATGAAACTAAGAGGCTAGATGTGAAAATAGATACAAAATAATGCAATAATTACACTACCATCTAGAGTACATTTATACTTTACAAAGTATTTCATATATGCTTTCTTATTTACCTTTCACATATGTTAATTCTATGAAGTAAGGATCCTTATTTCCATTGTATAGGAGAGAAAACTAATGTTTAGAGACAGTAAGTAACCTGCCTGAAGTTGCAAATATGGTTTGTGTGTTGGAATTTTATATCTAATATATTTCAAAGTGTCTGTTCATAAATGCCTTAATCTCATGTTTGACATAAGAGAGTGTGAACATTGTTTCTGAGTAAGTGATAAAATGACACCCAATGATACTAGTTCCCTAAAATGACTTCAACAAATTACCACACATGGTAGCGTAAACAACGGAGACTACTCTCACAGTTCTAGACACTAAAAGACCAAAATCAAATTCACTGGGCTAAAATCAAAGTGTCAGCAGGGCTATGGTTTCCTTAGAGGCTGTAGGGGAGAATCATTCTTTGCCTTTTCTAGATTCTAGAAGTTGATGGCATTTCTTGGTTTGAGAACACATTGCTCCCATCTTTGTATCTATGATTGCATTGCCTTCTTTTCTTAATGTTAAATCTCCCTCTACCTCCCTCTTAGAGGGATGTATGTATTGCATTTAGGTCACACACAGATAATCCACTATAATCTCCCTATCTCAAGATCCTTCACATTTGCAATTTTTTTTTTTTTTTAACTTTTTTAGTCATCTAAGGTAACATTTATGAGTTCTGAGGATTAGGATGAGGGTATGTATTTAGGTGGCCATTACTAAATGTACCACACTACCTTAGACTTTAATAACCTTTACCTTGAATTGCAGCAGTGGGTGTTTCTAATTTCCTCTTTTCTGAACCACTTTGTATACCAGCAGATCACCTTTCTTCAATCACTTTTTATATCTTAAAAATATTTTTATGGAGCTAATATTCGAAAAAAAATTCTCTTCTAAGACTTTAAAAAAAAATCTTATCCTCTGCTTCCAACTAATTTCTTTCTCAATCAATGCACATTATTTACTCTAGTGAGACCAATGTCATCACTATCCAGTTAGAACATAATGCCCATTCCTTACACTGTTCCTTTGCTTATGTACATTATTCTCACTTGAAAACCTTTTCCCCCCTGATTTGGCTATCTAAATTACCTATTCTCAGAAAAATTAATGGAAATACCAACATCTCCAAAATAAAAAGAACACAATAGGCAAATATATTAAAAGAAAAATCATAAAATGGTTAATCAGCATATAACACTGCTCCACATCACCCATAACGAAAATGAAAATTTAAAAATAATATAAAAACTATTTCTATAATAGTTTTAATGTAGCTAAGTATTCATATGTGGAGTGAAATAGCCATTCTCATACATTAGCACTCACATTCTCCATTTTTTTAAAAAAAAATATTTATTTTTAGTAACTACATACCCACCATATTTCCTTATATGCCTGAATATTGTACTCATCTAGTTTAATTAACATCTCATTCTTAGTTTCTTTGGACTTTTCCATGATTTATATTTCCTAAATCTGTTGTGATATAATAA